>NC_086102.1:89078797-89213886 GCF_963921235.1 Mobula hypostoma
TGACCAATTTCAAAGTGACACAAAGTTCAGTCCAGTTTAGTTCAGTTCGCAGTAATCGTTGCCATGGCAATGGACAACGTGGGGGGAGAGAGAGAGTGAACGACTGATCATTCAGAAACGGCTTCCACTCACAGACCGGCGATATGGCTCACAAGCAGATTTTGGGCAGGTCCTTGGTGATATCACCTGAGGTCACCGACTGTGACCCCTCCTCCAGATGCGGTCGATCCTCTGCAGTGAACCCGGCACCCAAGCAAGGGCGGACACACGCCGGGTTCCCGCTGATCGTACCTTTCCACCCTGTGCGTTTAAGGTCCGGTACTTCCCACCGACTCATGAGAGGCGCACCGCTTCCAGGGTCTCGTTACCTCGGGTGTCGTGTGTGTGTCCTGCCTTAGCGAACCTCTCCCTTTTTATCCCCCTGCTGGGGTATCGCCTGTCCATCACTTCAAACAGTTCAGGGTTCAAAGGGGGAGCCGCTCTAGACAACTCTCTCTCCCGTCCCTGCATTACACATCTCCAGATGCTGCTTCATTGTTCCTTATCTCTCCTTCCCCTGAGGACAGGTGGCAGACCAACTGCTGATGCCACTGATGCTAACCCAGGCCAGCAAACATCTTAATTTTATGTGTATTCTCGTCACAACTTGAATAAGGAAGGTCTGGAATGACAAGGATCTAACTCCAGAGGTTCTATCAGCATCAGGAGCAGAGCACTGCGAATTAAATGAAAGTACAGAAGGGACAAGTGAAGCAGCCATTGTTGGGAGTCGGCCAGCGGTGAGAGTAGGAGGGTCAGGCATATGAGAGGATCATGGGACAGGAGGCCTAGCTCTCATATCCCTTTTGCCAAACAACTGTCCAGCTCTTGGTTCCATCTCTCCCCCTCCTGTCTTCTCCTATCATTTTGGATCTTCCCCCTCCCCCCCCCACTTTCAAATCTCTTACTAGCTCTTCTTTCAGTTAGTCCTGACGAAGGGTCTCGGCCCGAAACGTCCACTGCACCTCTTCCTAGAGATGATGCCTGGCCTGCTGCGTTCACCAGCAACTTTGATGTGTAGGACTTTTGAGCAGGTGGTTACACTGAGAGTGCCAAATTCAATGAGTAGATGGGTGAACACCGAGAGGTGAAGGGAGACGGAAGTCAGTGCAGGGTCTCCCTGTGGCCATTCCTCTCAGCAACAGGTTTACTCCTTTGGTTACTGCTGAAGGGGATGACCTGTCTGGGGAAGGTAGCAGCAGCCAGACCAATAGCACTGCGGTCAGCTCTGAGCCTCAGAAGGGAAGGGTGAAGTTAGACAGAGCAATAGTCAAAAGGGACTCGATAGTTAGGGGGACAGATAGGAGATTCTGCGGCAGCAAAAGAGAAACCAGGCTGGTGTGTTGTCACCCGGGTGCCAGGGTCCAGGATGTCTCTGAGCAGTTGCAGAATATTCTTGAACTGGATGGTGAGCAGCTGAAGGTCGTGGTACATGTTGGTACCAGTGACATGGGCAGAGAGGGGTAGAGGTCCTGTGCAGTAAGTTTAGGGGGTTAGGAAGGCGGCTGAAGAGTAGGACCTCTAAGGTAGCAATCTTCCAGTACCACAAGCTGCTGAAGGTGAGAACAGGAAGATAGCGCAGATGAATGAGTGGCTGAGGAGATGGTGTGGGGGGCAGGGTTTCAAGTTCTTGGATCAATGGAACCTTTTCTGGGGAAGGGGTGACCTGTACAAGTGGGACAGGTTGCACCTGAGCAGGAAAGGAACCAATATCCTGGGAGGGAGGTTTGATGATGCTGTTCGAGGGGGCGGGGGCGCGGTTAAACTAGATTTGCAGGGGTTTCCGTGGAAAGCGAGGTGAGAGGCAGAGGATGGTATAGTTGGTGCACAAGTAGTGACAGCTTGTAGGGAGTTTATGAGGAAGGATAGGCAGATTATAGAGCAAAGATGCACTCAGCCTGACAGTTTGAGATGTGTCTATTTTAATGCAAGGAGTATCATAAATAGAGCCGTCTCTATTTCCTGAGGAGACTGAGGTCCTTTAACATCTGCCGGACGATGCTGAGGATGCTCTACGAGTCTGTGGTGGCCAGTGCTATCATGTTTGCTGTTGTGTGCTGGGGCAGCAGGCTGAGGGTAGCAGACACCAACAGAATCAACAAACTCATTCATAAGGCCAGTGATGTTGTGGGGGTGGAACTGGACTCTCTCACAGTGGTGTCTGAAAAGTGGATGCTGTCCAAGTTGCATGCCATCTTGGACAATGTCTCCCATCCACTACATAATGTACTGGGTGGGCACAGGAGTACATTCAGCCAGAGACTCATTCCACTGAGATGCAGCACAGAGCATCATAGGGAGTTATTTCTGCTTGTGACCATCAAACTTTACAACTCCTCCCTTGGAGGGTCAGACACCCTGAGCCAATAGGCTGGTCCTGGACTTATTTCCTGGCATAATTTACATGTCACTATTTAATTATTTATGGTTTATTACTATTTAATTATTTATGGTGCAACTATAATGAAAACCAATTTCCCCCGGGATCAATAAAGTATGACTATGACTATGACTAAACAAGGTGGATGAACTTAGAGCGTGGATCAAAACATGGAACTGTGACGTTGTGGCCATTACAGAGACTTGGATGTCTCAGGAGCAAGAATGGCTGCTGACTGTGCTGGATCTTAGATGTTTCAAAAAGGATGGGGGGTTGCCCTGCTGATCAGAGATAGTGTCACAGCTGCAGAAAACAGGAAATCACGGACGGATTGGCTATGGAGTCTCTGTGGGTGAAAGCTAGAAACAGAAATGGGTCAATAACTCTACTAGGTGTTTTTTATAGACCCCCCAATAGAAACAGAGACATTGAGGAGCAGATAGGGGGATGGATTCTGGAATGGTGCAATAATAATAAGGTTGTATGGGTGATTATGGGTGATTTTAACTTTGCTAGTATTGACTGGCATCTCCTCCAAGCAAGGGGTTTAGATAGAGTAGAATTTGTCAGGTGTGTTCAGGAAGGTTTCCTGATGCAATGTATAGATAAGCCAACTAGAGGAGAGGCTGTACTTGATCTGATATTGGGAAATGAATCTGGTCAGGTGTCAGATCACTCGGTGGGAGAACATTTTGGAGGTAGTGATCACAACTCTGTCTTCTTTACCATGGCACTAGAGAGGGATACGAGCAGACAAGTTGGGAAAACATTTAATTGGGGTAGGGGGAAATATGATGCTATTAGTTCAGAGAACATTTGCATGGAGTTCTGTATAGGTATGTTCCAATGAGGCACAGAAATGATGGTATGGTAAAATAATATGGTGTACAAAGTATGTAGACCTAGTTAAGAAGAAAAGAAAAGCTTATGAAAGGTTCAAGAAATTTGGTACTGTTAGAGCTCTAGAAAATTACAAAGGTGCCAGGAAGGACCTCAAGAATGAATTCGGAGAGCCAGAAGGGGCCATGAGAAGGCCATGGCGATCAGGATTAAAGAAAACCCCTAAGGCATTCTACAAATATGTGAAGAGCAAGAGGATAAGACGTGAGACAATAGGACAAATCAAGTGTGACAGTGGAAAAGTGTGTATGGATCCAGAGGAGATAGCAGAGGTACTTAATAAATACTTGCCTCAGTTCTCACCATTGAAAAGGACCTTGGCAATTGTGGGGATGACTTACACTAGACTGAAACTCTGAGTGAATAAACATTAAGAAAGAGGATGTGCTGGAGACCAGACAAAATATACCCTAGGCTACTGCAGGAAGAGATTGCTGAGCCTCTGGCAATGATCTTTCCATCATCAATAGGGATGGGAGAAGTACCAGAGGATTGGAAGGTTGAAAATGTTGTTCCCTTATTCAAGAAAGAGTAGAGATAACCCAGGAAATTATAGACCAGTGAATCTTACTTCAGTGGTGGACAGGTTGTTGGAGAAGATCCTGAGAGGCAGGATTTAATGAGCATTTGGAGAGATAATCTGATGAGGGATTGTCAGCATGGCTTTGTCAAGAGCAAGTCATGCTTTACAGTGGTACAGACAGATAAAGTAGGGTTTTTTAAGAGACTCCTGGATAGGTACATGGAGCTTAGAAAAATAGAGGCCTACGGGTAACCCGAGGTAATTTCTAAAGGACTGGTCAAAGAACACAGAGGCTATCTACAAGAAGGGTCAGAGCCATCTCTATTTCCTGAGGAGACTGAGGTCCTTTAACATCTGCTGGACGATGCTGAGGATGTTCTATGAGTCTGTGGTGGCCAGTGCGATCATGTTTGCTGTTGCGTGCTGGGGCAGCAGGCTGAGGGTAGCAGACACCAACAGAATCAACAAACTCATTCGTAAGGCCAGTGATGTTGTGGGGATGGAACTGGACTCTCTCACGGTGGTGTCTGAAAGGAGGATGCTGCCTAAGTTGCATTCCATCTTAGTCAATGTCTCCCATTCACTACATGATGTACTGGGTGGGCACAGGAGTACATTCAGCTAGAGACTCATTCCACCGAGATGCAGCACTGAGCGTCATAGGAAGTCATTCCTGCCTGTGGCCATCAAACTTTACAACTCCTCCCTTGGAGGGTCAGACACCCTGAGCCAATAGGCTGGTCCTGGACTTATTTCATAATTTACTGGCATAATTTACATATTACTATTTAACTATTTATGGTTCTATTACTATTTATTATTTACGGAGCAACTGTAATGAAAACCAATTTCCCCCGGGATTAATAAAGCAACACACATCAAAGTTGCTGGTGAACGCAGCAGGCCAGGCAGCATCTCTAGGAAGAGGTACAGTCAACGTTTCAGACCGAGACCCAAGTCTGACGATGACTAAAGTAAGTACGTGTTCAGCACAGCATTGTGGGCCATAGGGCCTGTATTGTGTTGTAGGTTTTCAATGTTTCTATATGCACAAAAATCCTCCAAATGGTCCCCTCATGTTCACAGCATTGTGATACATGGCACCGACAGCATGTAAAACTAATAAGAAAGATAAGAAAAAATAGTTATTGAGCAGAGAGAGATAGGTCTGCCATTTGTAGGACAAATGTATGCACAAGTTCCTAGAAGAGCTTCAAGTTTTAGGAGTAAGCATCGGCAACAGTCTATCCTTATTCAACTATGTAGACACCTTGGCCTCTGTCTGTTCTTGTCTCTACTTCCTCAGAAGGCTGAAGGAATGTAGCATATTCCTGCTGATCCTCAGCATCGATGCATCATAGCTTGGTGTGACAACTGACTGACAGGAACTGCAGAGAGTTGTGCCCAAAGCTCAGCACATCATGAAAACCAGCCTCCCCTCTACGGACTCTAGCTATACTTCCCGCTGCCTCAGTAAAGCAGCTAACATATCAAAGATCCTTCCCACCCTGAACGTCCTCTCTTCTCTCCCCTCCCTTGGGCAGGAGATGCAAAAGCACAAAGCACCAGGATCAAGGACATCTTATATCTCACTGTTATAGAACTATTGAATGTAGTATGATGAGAGGATCTCTAACTTCCCAATCTATGGGATCATAGCCTTTATACCTTATCATCTGTGCTGTCCTCTGTGCTTTCTCTAAACTATAGCACCGTATTCTGCACTCTGTTATTGTTTCCCTCATTCCACCTCAATGGACTGGTGTAATCAAGAGATCTGTATGGATGACACGTAAAGCAAAGGTTTTCATTGTACCTCAGTTCATGTGACAATAATAAACTACTTTACCAATGTACTCTGTCACACTTATGATTTAATAATATAATGGGAATCCAACTATGCTTATGAATGTCCATAAGTCAGATATTCATAGCCCAAGGACAGCTTTATGATACCTTCAGGATGAATCAGCAAAGAATTGGAAATATTTTAATTTCAAAAATAGGATTTACTCATGATAAAAATGCATAAAAGAAAGAAATAGTGCAAAAACCCTTGATATTCGTGGTCAGTGTATTCAGTAATGTAACTTTTAAAGAGAAAAGACCCAGCACATTTTGTACCATTGCCATTCGTGCGGCTCGCTGAGATGATACTGTTTTCAGTGCTCATGGGGCTTCCGCCACCCAACTCTCCCCTCCATATGCATTAGCAGAAAAAGCTGAGACTGGTCCTTCCCCATAACAGCTCCAGGAGTACATCATAACAGACGACTGAGTTCTTCCTAGTCATTGACAGACAAGGCCACTTCTATCAGCCCAGGTTTTGTTTGGCCTTCCCATGACAGTTGTTGCCAAGGCAAATGTGCCCAGTAGTTTTGTGTACTGTCTTACTGAGTGGGGGATGCCTTTAATGGAGAGTAGAGTGACAACCAGCGTACTGGGATCATCCAACTCATTTACAAATGGTAATGCATCAGCCCGGGAGTTTCATGAGGTTTCTTCCAATATAACTGAAGTGGCAGCCCAAAGATTTGTCAAGAAACAGGGAGAAAAAGCATTTTTCTTCTAATTTCCACCTAACAGCCCACCAGCAATAGCCAAAGGAAGACCCACAAATCCCCAGGAAGTACCTGCCTGAAAACCTTAGTCAACGATGATTCAGTGATCAGTGTGTTACATGGTGCCAATGTAATTCACCTGAATTATCTTTCAAAGGTCCTGCGATTTTCATAGACTTGCTTGGATTTGGCCTCTGACTTCCTAAAGTCCGGAGTCAAAGGAATGAACTTGGGAGCCACAGCACCTTTCTTTATTGTGCATACAACACTACTGCCTTGGGATGATTCAGAATTAGATGTGAGCTGAGTATTTGTCATGTACATCAGGATGCAATTGAATTGCTTTTACATGAAACTCAGAGAGTAAACAGTATGATCACAAAGACACAAGAGATTTTGCAGATGCTGCAGATCTTGAGCATCACACACAAAATGCGGGAGGAACTTATCAAGCCATGAGGCATATATAGAGGGGATTGAACAGCCAATGTTTCAGACTGAGATCCTTAATCAGGATTGGGAAGGACGAAGGCAGAAGCCAGAAAAAAATGTTAGGGGTGGGAGAGGAACACAGGCTGGCAGGTGATAGGTGTGTCCAGGTGAGGAGGGAGGTAGGTGGGTTGGAGAGGAGCACAAGCTGGCCTTAGCAGACAGGATTGAGGAAAACCCCAAGGCATTCTACAAGTACGTGAAGAGCAAGAGGATAAGGCGTGAGAGAACAGGAGCAATCGAGTGTGACAGTGGAAAAGTGTGTATGGAACCGGAGATAGCTGAGATACTTAATCAGTACTTTGCTTCAGTACTCACTATGGAAAAGGACCTTGGTGATTGTAATGATGACTTGCAGCAGACTGGAAAACTTGAGCATGTAGATATTAAGGAAGAGGATGTCCTGGAGCTTTTGGAAAGCATCAAGCTGGCTAAGTCACTGGATGGGATATACCCTGGGCTACTGTGGGAAGCGAGGGAGGAGACTGCTGAACCTCTGCATTGATCTTTGTATCATCAGTGAGGACAGGAGAAGCTCTGCAGGATTGGACAAGAGGGTATAAGGTGCCTGGAAGTAGGTATAGAGGAGATGTCAGGGGGAGGTTTTTTACACAGAGAGTGGTGATTGCGTGGAATGGGCTGCCGGCAATGGCGGTGGAGGCGGATACGATAGGGTCTTTTAAGAGACTCCTGGATAGGTACATGGAGCTTAGAAAAAGAGAGGGCTATGGGTAGGCCTAGGTAGTTCTAAGGTAAGGACATTTCGACACAGCTTTGTGGACCAAAGGGCTCGTATTGTGCTGTAGGTTTTCTATGTTTCTATGTTTCAATGTGATAAGTGTGTCCAGGTGAGAAGGAAGGTAGGTGGGTGGGCGAGGAGGGAATGAAAGATAATGATATGAGAGGTTAAGAGGTGATAGGTGGAAGAGGCAAAGGGTTGCTGAAAAAGGACTCTGATAGGAGGACAGTAGACCATTGAGTAAAGGAAAAGAGGTTGGGAAACAGGGGGAGGTGATGGAGAGGCCATGAGGGCGTGGGAGTGAAAGAGAAGGGGTGACTGGGTCACAGGAATGAAGTAAAACAAAGTGGGGTAGGGGCAACAGAAGGGAATGGTTACTGAATGATAAAGAAGTCGGTGTTCATTCTGTAGGGTAACAGCAAGGGTGCTGGCATTCTTAATGGGACTGCTGGCCTTCCTGAGGCAGTTCAGTACAAAGATGGCCTGGACAGAAGGAAATGATTAGCCAGTGATGGCTGGGGCAGTGTTTACCACTCCCTGCAGGTTCTGTCAAAACTGTCAATCCAGAGAAAACCAGTTGCCACACCAGGCTGAGATGCAAGCCGTCAATGCAATCCTTCTATAGCACATCTGTAACAATCTGACGTATTCCTCACAGTCAAGCTGAACTTCCTTAGAACCTGAGAAAGTATATTTACTGATGTGCATCCTTGATCACTGCATCAGTGCAAAGGGGCCAGTGGAGGTTGCTGGTCATTATGGATAGCTAGGAACCTGAAGCAGTTGACCATCTCTGAAACATCTCTCCAGAGTTAGCTGTTCTCTGTATCCAAGGCATCGGGCAGTACTTCTGGTGAAGTGCTAATCCTGAAGGGAGTTTAAAATCAGTTTACAACAATGTAGCATGTACCGATGTGATGGTCTGTTCAAGCTTCAGAGAGAGCTAGTCAAGAGTGCAACCCACCACGTTCTCTGAATTGTTACATCACCGACAATCAATGGTCCATCAAGTCCACAGTGTGCCTTAAGGAGCACTGGACTTCAAAATATTGATAGTGTAATGTAATCGGGTGACATGTTGTTCATAATAGAAACTGTTCTACAGAATTCACAAGCACCATTACTGAGTTGTTGTGTTCACTGTAAGAGACATTGTCTGATGTAATGACTTCAGTGTAAGGTGACTGCTTTTGGGCTGTTCGTAAAGGACAAAAAACAATTTCCACACATGTTATTTGCAAAATCCTACAATGGTACAGGAGTAGTCCATTCAACCATTTGTCCATAATGTTTATTCAGATAGACCAGAACTACAGAATTGTCAATGCACAGAAGGAGCTCTCCGTCAAGTCTGTGATACACCTTAATGTGGACTTTCAATACTGCTTAAGTTCTAGGAATCTCTTCTTACCACGACATTAAAGGACACAGGAGTATCTGTGACTGTTTTAGTTCTAACCACATGACATGTGGACATCATGTTGACATCAGTTAGACAAGGATTGACATCACTATACATACATGCTGATGACTGGACTTCCTCACACACCCTTACACAATCACAACACTCTGCTTGTCCTCTTTACAGGGCACCTTCATAGCCGTGCCCAGCCAGGTCTGTGGGCTGGTTTCCTCAGCGAACTCCTCAGTGTTGTACTCACTCCTGGAGCTCCAGATCTTGCACCCCTTCACCGTTCAACGACTGTAACAGTGTCTGGTTCTGTGTCAATGTCAGGAGTGAATTATCTTTGGACATCACTATAATGAGATGGTACACATGGGTGAGATTCTTGCTGTGATCCTGGATGTTGCTGACATGATTTGTGACATAAACCAAAAGGCTGTTCCGAGCAGAACTGGACCTCCTCAGACAGGACCCACTTCAGTCTCCTTCACGCTCACTGGTCTGGTGACCTTAACTCTCCAGCTCAGTCCAAATTGCTTTTCTTTTCCTCGACTCATCGCTCCACTCTGAGTTAGGCTGTGTCAGACGCAGTCGTGTGGGGAAATGATGATACATTGAGAGCTCTGTTAGAGAATGGTGCAGTATTAAAATGGCCAGTCTATCACTCATTAAAAAGCTAGAGTAACCTTGGGACACTTCTTCAGGCTTCTCTGATCACACTGCAGTGTGGGACAGAGGAAGCTGTCGATATTTGCTGCTGTTATGCAGCAAGTATTTGAGAATTTCAAGCGAAATGTTCGACACTAATTCTACATCAATTCCATGCCTAGGAAAAATGCAGATCAGCTGCTACAACACTGTAACACTGTTGTACGAGAACCCCTGATTGGAGTTTAGTCCAAGTTGACTGAACGCCAATGAAGAAGTGGCCAGTTGTGCTTCTGAGAAAAATTCTCTGAAGTTAGAAGTGTTGTTGGCCAAGGCTCTACCCAATCTGGTGCTTTGCATTGCGGGCAAACATAGGCAAAAATACCTTGCTATCATGGTTGGGACATGGACAGAGCTCCTGGTAATGCCTTTCACACTAACAACTCCAATCTGCTTGGCCTGTAGCTCATTCACAATTCCTTTCCCCAGAGCACTTAGAACGATGGCTCAATATTTCCATTTTAAACATCCTAGCAGGTTGATTATTCAGACCTGCAACCGGAGAATGGTCCATAAAAGATTCACATCCCTTTGCATTTTCAATTCAAATCAAGTTTATTGTTATGTGCACAAGTACATTGAGATACAGGTCCAAAGAAGAACTTTGCATCACAGACATAAAGGTTCAGACAGCATGCAGAACATAAATTATAAATGGCAATAAAGAAGAAGACTGTGGTAAGCAAGACTTTTGTGCATAAAAAAACAATCAAAGACAAGTCCATTGTGGTGCAAGAGGTAGTCTGTACCATTCCATTGTGGAGGTAGGATGGAAGCTCTGAAGATGGCTGTTGGAAAACAGCTGTTCCTGAAGCTGGAGGTGTAGGAATTTTAGCTTGATTGTAGCAGCAGGAAGAGGGCACGACCGGGATAGTGTGGATTCTCAATTCTTGAGGCATTGTGCCTTGTAAACGTTGTTGATGGCGGGGAAGGCTGTGCCTGTGGTCTTTAAGGAAGATGTCAATGGAAATATGGTGGCAGAGTGGTGTAGTTAGCACAGCTGCAGACTCGTATTTCTAGTGACTTTATGCAACTTTATGGCTCTATGTAATCTCCCAGTGCAAGTTGCCCCTTAAGCTGTATTCCCCTGTTTCCTTTCTGTTCCACACATTTGGTCTATCTCCCTACAGACGTACTTTGCTCAGAATCTCAACTGGTCCCTCAACACCAGCTCCACAGCCAAGAAAGCCCAGCAGCATCTCTACTTTGTGTGAAAGCTGAGTAAAGTCCATCTCCCACCCCCCATCCTCACCACATTCTACAGAGGTTGTATCGAGAGCATCCTGAGCAGCTTCATCACTGCCTGGTTCAGAAATTGCACCATCTCAGATCGCAAGACCCTGCAATGGATAGTGATATTAGCTGAGAAGATCATCGGGGTCTCTCTCCCCACCATTACAGACATTTACACCACACGCTGCACCCGTAAAGCCAACAGCATTATGAAGGACCCCACACACCCCTCATACAAACTCTTCTCCCTCCTGCCATCTGGCAAAAGGTACTGAAGCATTCGGGCTCTCACGACCAGACTGTGCAACAGTTTCTTCCCCCAAGCCATCAGACTCCTTAATACCCAGAGTCTAGACTGACATCTACATCATTTATTATTATATTGTAATTTGTCCTCTGTTGTGCCTGTTGTCTTGTTTATTATTTATTGTACTGCCCTGCACTGTTTTGTGCACTTTATGTAGTCCTGTGTAGGTCTGTAGTCTAGTGTAGTTTTTGCGTTGTCTTACGTAGTCTAGTGTAGCCTTGTGTTGTCTCACCTGGTCTAGTGTAGTTTTGTGTTGTTTCATGTAGCACCATGGTCCTGGAGAAACGTTGGTTCATTTTTACTGTGTACTGTACCGGCAGTTTATGGTCGAAATGACAATAAAAAGTGACTTGACTTGACGACTTGACAGTGTTCATTGTCTGAACCTAACGCACTCTTTGCTGAGGTCCTGAATTATGTGCTTCTTTAATCTTCCCAAATCTTCTCTGCCTTCCTTCCCACGGTCTGCAGCCTTCTAAAGCATCCTCCCTCAATATCTCCTGATCTCTGATCTCCTTTCCCTTTGCCCTACCTCTCTGCTTCTCAATTTACTTATTTATGGAGATACAGCTCGGATTAGATCCTCCTGGCCCTTTGAGCCACACACTCACCCAGCAAACCTCGATTTAACCCTCGCCTAGTCACAGGACAGTTTGCAATGACCAACTAACTTACTGACCGGTACGTCTTCAGACTGAGAGAGGAGACCGGAGCGCCCCGGGAAAACCCACGCACTCCACGCAGAGGATGTACAGACCCCTTCCAGGTGACGTCAGAATTGAACTCTGAACCCTGACACCCCGAGCTGTGATAGCATCCTGCTAACTGCTACACTACTGCGGCACCCAAAATGAATAAAAAAGAATTAATGCAAAAATCAGCTGTGTACATGGAAAAGCTGAGCAGTCTGAAGCTGAACATCGATCCATGAAGCAAGTCTTTGTTTTCTTTGGATTTAAGCTGTGCTCTGGTCCATCGATTAAGGAGAGCATTTTTCTCTCATAAACATGACCATTAAGCCACAGTTTCAGGGGTGGAGAAGGCAAAAGGCCTCAGCTTGTATTGCCAAAGAAAACACAAAAATATCTTTCCAAGTTGTAACAATGAAGAAATACTGTCATCTGTCTACATTTCTTTCTTGCATTTGGTATGGAAAACACATCATCTATCTCTGTGCTCTTTGCAGCTCAGGCAGATCCAGAGGGATCTAATTCTGCAGGCTAGGCATGATGCAAGAGAAGCCTCTGCTCACTGACATCCCTGATTTACTGAAAAGCCATTCCTTCACCACTAATTGCCTAAGAATTAAAAAGATCCCCATGACATGGGAGGACACCATTCTTCCCATCGAATCTATCCTAGCACTCAGAGCAATCCCATTCTCCCACTTCTTTCCTTACAACACATTCTCCCTCACTTGCCCATCAACTCCCTCTTGTTCTCCAACTACCCACTTAAACTAAGGGGAAACACTTACAGCGGCCATCTACCATATTCACTATCTGATTCTTAAGGGCACGGGAGGCAACTGGAGCACCCAGAGGAATTGCCCCAGGTGGTCACAAGGAGAACGTGCAAACTCCACATAGACAGCACTGGAGGTCAGGACTAAACACTGGTCACTGGAGCTGTGGGGCAACAGCTCTACCAGCTGTGCCCACTGTGCCACTATTTCGCTAGGCAGCACAGTTATTAATAATGCATGCAGATCAGGGCGAACATGAAGTGGGAAGAGTTTGGACGATGATTACACTTGCTGTTATATTTGCATTATTCATGAGGAGTGGCCAAGTGATCCTTGATGGCACTAGGGCACTTCTGGCGTTGGCCTGATACCTGTTGGCCATTTGGGGTCAAACCATCATTGATGCATTGTGATCTATTTTCAGACGTCTGTCTGCTGCTCCAGACTTTAAATGAAGCAAAGTGAATAAATCAGTGATTCTGTAGCAAGCAGTGTAAGTTTCTTCCTTGAGAGAGTCCCTCAGGCTTGGGGGTGACTTGCTTGCACTCTGGATCTGGGTCACTGATGATGCCAACGTAGAGACATAGATTCTTCTACTGATGGGGCAGGTGGTAGCGGTAGGGGATGGGCAGGTGGCGAAGCAACATCCTTTGCTGAAGCATCGGGATCTGCTACGTCCAGAAGATCTGCTGCCTTGTCGCCCCTTATGGGCCCACAGGCTACCTGAAACAGAGAATGCAACGAGAAACGATGGGGTGAGGGACCTTTTCTCATATGTGTCCAAAGCCTCTCTCATATGGTCTGGGTGACTGAAGCATAGATCAGGGATTTTGTTACTAATTCCCACTATGACCTTGGAAGCTTTGTGCCTCTCGATTCCTCACTGGAGGTTATGGTGTGTAAAGGAATCACACAGCATGGAAACAGACCTTTTCATCCATCAAACATCTGTCAGCATCAAGCACCCATTTATACTAAACCTACACTCACCTCATTCCCTCCTCATTCTCATAATCTTCCTTTAGATTTGGCTACTGACACAATACCGACATTTACAGTGATTAATTATTATACCAACACACACCCTTTTGTGCATAGGAGAAAAGCAGAGTGCCTGTAGGAAATCTACAGTTGTCACAAGCTCTGCACAGATAACACCCGAGGTCACCATTGAACCCAGGTCACAAGGGCAGTGAAGCAGCAGTTCGACTAGCTGCATCAGTGTGCCTCTCATATGCTCCCAGTTCTTTGCTACTTCCTTTCAAACCAGCCCCACAGTACAATTAATGATTTAAATTTGTGCTTTTTCTAAAGTCTCCTCTTGGATTTCAATTTCCAATCTTCTTTGAGCGTGCTGCCTTCACCTTCATTTCTCCTGTCAAAGTAGTTATTTTAGTTGAGCCAAGATATTGCCAATTTTTATGACCTTCAAAAGGGATTGAATTGTTTCCTCTGCACCATCTGTCTCACTAATGAAAACTGCAGTGTAATTGAGGCATGACTGTTCCTTAATCATAGTATTCACCAAATATGATGTAACTCTGGTAGTGTTGGGCAACATGATGTGGCAGCTAGCAGTCCAGGATGTGTGTTAGCTTATCCAGGTACACCCAGCAATACTCTCTTAAAGTTATAGTGATACCATCTGTGAATTACTAACTGTTCTTTGCAAACAGAAGCAATGGCAGACAAGGCAAAATGAAAAGCTTCATGAAGAACACTCTGCTAACAGAATTGATGGCAGTCGGTGAAACAGAGACCGTACTCCCCCATATTCACTGTTGGTGAAACAGAGACTGTACTCCCCCAGGTCCACCAGCAAGTCCAAGAACAGCATTAATATTGTTGTGCTTGGCATCAATGAGCTACCCATGTGACTGTGATACACCTGAATCTCTAAGATGATTTATGTCTGCTGTCAGACCCTTTGTCTGATGGAGCCTCTATTGACAAAACAGGCCCCGTGTTCCTGAAATAAATCCATTGCCCAGTGACAATGATTGGTCCAGGGTTCTTTGCAATTCACTCTTCAGACATAACAGGGAATTATCACTCTCCTGCTCTTCAAACTTTGGATTCCAATTTGTTTAAAATGACCCTGATTGAAATATCATCCATTGCTTCTGTCTCTTTGAATTTCCTTCTGCAGTGGTATTAAAACTTAAAGAAGCTCTTCCAGTTTCATGGCCCTGTACATGCCAAACCTATGATGGTTAAATAAGTTGAAATTTGAATTTGGATATTCAAAACTTTAACATAAGTTTAGCATTGTCTTGGCACCTGGCTGATTTGTGTCACCTGACCTTCTGGAGTATTTCAATGGAAGGATTGCCAGGGAAGAGGTTTGGATGTTCTTCATTCTGATTAGTTGCTCTAGAAAATAACCTGGTCTGGGAAAGGGTCTGTCAGGAATAAGAAGGAGTTCTCTTTACTGCAGGGGAGTAAGCCTTTGGGAGTGTTCTCTCTGTCTCAGCTATTGAGTATATTTGAGGGAATTCTAGGCTGTAGTCCTAGATAGGAACATGAGATTGCAAGAGCACAGGAGAATAAGAGTAGGAGTAGGCCTGTCTGCTGCTCAGACCTATCTCACCAATCAATCTGCTCATAGCTGATCTGCCCTAGGACTCATCTTCACCCATGAATTTCCTGAGGATAATGGACTCAAGGAACATAGTCACCCTTGTACAAAAACAAACCACTGGAAGAACACAGCAGGTCGGGCGACACCTGTGGAGGGAAATGGACAGTCAACATATCAGTCACTGGTCAGTATCCATTTCCCCCACAGATACTGCCTGACGTGTCAAATTGCTCCAGTAGTTTGCTTTTTGCTCCTATTTCAAACATTTGCAGTCTCTTGTATCTGCATCGTCAACCTTGATCTTACTGAAAGACAGAGCAAGTTTTGTGATTAAGTCTGCTCTGATGGTGACAGAGCGGATAACATGCCAGTTTATTATTCCCAAGAACTCAACTGGCAAACCAAAGACCTGAGTTCAAATCTGACCATGACAAATGTGGAAATTAAGTTCAGAAGTCTTAGTTATGATGACCAGATGGGTTGTTGTACTAACCCATGTGGTTCATCAGTGTGCCTCACGGGAGGGTCTTTCCTGTAAGACCTGTGTCTTCCCTGTCCCTCCCTCCAGCCTGGCTCCAAACCTATCCATGTGGTTGATTCCGAAATAGCCCAGGAAACCACAGTCCAGGCCAATAATGGAGGACAACAAATGACATTGCTTATGAAGGCCAGTTCACAAAGAGTGAAAAAATGAAGTTAGGTGAGAGGATTCTATAGTCTAATGATTCCGTATTTCCTTATCGTAAGAGGAGACCATTCTGCCTGTTAACTCTATACCTGTTCTTGGACCCAATGACATCCACCACTTATTTTCTCTAAAACTTCTTCCTACAGCAGGGATCCAAGGGGCCCGTTTTTCTGACAGAGATTAGTGGTTATGGAATGAGCTGCCAGAGTAAGTGTAGAGGTGAGAACAATTGCATCATTGAAGATAATTAGACAGGTTCATGTGGTGCTTAATATGAGATGGCAGCATCCATCATCAAGAATGCCTAGTACCCAAGCCATGCTCTCTTCTCGTTGTTCCATCAAGGAGGAGGTACAGGAGCCTCAGGTCCCACACCACCAGGTTCAGGAACAGTTATTACCCTACAACTATCAGACTCATGAATCAGCATAGTAACTTGACTCACCACACGCTGAAATGACTCCACAAACTATAGACTCAGTTTCAACGACTCTACAACTCGTGTTCTCAGTATTATCAGTTTTTATTTTGGTATTTGCATGATTTTTCTTCTTTTGCACATTGGTTCTTTGCCAGTCTTTGTTTATGTATATTTTTTCATAAACTCTACTGCATTTCTTTATTTTCCTGTAAATGCATGGAAGAAAATGAATCTCAGGGTAGCATATGGTAGAATATATGTACTTGGATAAGAAATTGACCTTGACTTTGATTTTGAATTGGATACACGCCAAATACAGGAAAATGGGACTTGTTCAGGTTGACAGCTTGGTTGGCAATGTTCTTCGTCCATCGTCGTCGTCGATGTAGACCTCAACACCATCATGATGATGATGGTGTTGAGACTAGTGCATGATTTGGATTTAAGTGAGGGAGAGTTGCTCAGCGTCAGCCTCACTCTCTCTTCCCAATTTCATCTGGATCCAGTGGCAAGACAGAGTCTAGACGGCTGGAGATGGGGCTAGACGCAGTGGATGACCAGGACGTCTTCTGTGTCTTGTCCTGCTCTACATGTTCCACGACGCTTGCAGAGACCGCCTTCTTGACCATTGGACCTTCCATTGGTCTCGTCCGCTCAGTCCGCCGGAGTTTGTCTTCACATGCTGGGATAGACAACTCCCTATCTCACCGAGGGTTTGAGACCCGTCGGCTACCCTCACCTGGTTTAGCCGGCTTGTCGAAGCCATTGCCTGGGGTGTGGCCGCTGTCGCATGCAAACAGCTACGGGGAGCTACAGGTGAGAGCTGAGTGCCAGGTGGGGACCAAAGGTGGACTAACCACCTTGAAAAGGACGCGACATGTTCCCCCTCCCTGACACTCCATACACCCCTGGTTGGCAATAATGTTGGGCTGAAGGGCCTATTCCCATGCTGTAAAAGTCTATGACTATAAACTGCTCTTACTCATATATGTCCCTTCTAATTATTATGCCCTTGTCAGTACCTCCAGCTGAACTCTGTCTTTTTGTGTGCTTCTCCCTAGCTGTCAGTCTGTGGTTTTGTATTGCCGTGTGCTCCTGTCCCCACTCCTGCTCTACTCTGGTCCCTGTATTACCGAGTACTCCGTCTCTCACCTGTTTCCCATTATTACCTGTACTGCTGCCACCTGTTTCTCATTGTGCGTGGATCCACCTATCATCTGCCTCTCTGTTTATTGCTCAGTGTATCTCAGTCCTGTGCTTTCACCTATTTGTTGCCAGGTTGTGCCAGTGAATTTTCCGGAGCCTTTCCAGCATTTGTATCTGTACTCTGTCCGTCTGAATATTGACTCTACCTGTTTCCCGATTCTAGTTTTTGGATTTCTCTGGATGTTTTGATCTCTGCCTGAACTTTAATGCTGACTTTGTTTGCACCTCGGGATTTGTTACCCAATTAGTATCACTGTGTGCACGATACTGGGTCTGTGACTGGGTCCCTGCTCCAGCATCCTGACAGCCCTTGATAGCCCTTCTTCTCCCACATTTGTCATAAGTTCTACGCCCCTCCTCCTTTTCACTCCTCCCAGATCTTAACCCCCTCCTTCCAGAACCCTCCCAATCCTTTCTCCACTCCCCAAACACTCTTCCTGCTACACCTTCCCCATCTGCCTGTTCAATGGAGTAACTGACAGTCACCAATTAATCCACCAAACCTCGTACTCTTGGGATGTGGGAGAAAATCAGAGCCCCCAGGGGAACGCCATTTGGTCAGACAGAGAGCAAGGAGACAGCACTTGAGGACAGGACCGAGCCGGGGCCTCTGGAATGTCAGGTGACTGCTCTCCGTGCTGAGCCACTGCACCTGTGCTGAGAAGGAAGATGAAAGATCAAAGCCGATTTATCTGCAACTCTCTTCAGCCTGAAGCCCCAAATGGATGATAGCTCTGGCTGTTCTTGATGCCCCCAGCAGTACAGAAGCCAAGTATTCTGCAAATACAGATGTAAGGATACAACAAAGGGCATCAGCTGATGGTAGGCTGGCTGGAGGCTACATTTTCGGTGATAGCCACACCTCCTGCCAAGTCCTCTGTGCAAATACTACTCTGACATTTACCCAGGCATTTCTGTCCAAACTGAGAGAACAAATAAGCCTGAGCTAATTGCTACCCATATGGTCTACTCGCAATCATCAGCAAAGTGTCATCAACAGTGTTAACTCTGCTCAGTGGGTTTCACTAGAACCATAGAACACTACAGCACAGAAAACATGCCAGTCAGCCCTTCTAGTCTGTGCTGAAAACCACTCATTTCAGCCTTCTTTGAGAAGATGGAAAAGCAAGTTGCAGAGGCGAGGCCTGGAGATGATCGGAGCATTTGACTGAGTGCAGTGCAAGGATGGTTAATGACACTGGGAAATGGGAACCGGGGGGCGGTGGAGAAGACCCCATACAGCAGAGTTAGACCTTCCAGATTGTGGAAATCAATCGTTCCAGAACGTCACTGAATTAGGAGTTGAGAGTTGGAGGAGACGTTTACAAATGTCTGTAGGTGTACAGTGGAGAACATTCTGACTGGCTGCCTAATGGAGGTTTTAATACACAGGACCATAAGAAACTACAGAGGGCTGTAGACTCATCCTGCTGAATAATAGACACAACCCTCTCCACAACTGAGGGCATCTTTAAGAGGCCGTGTCTCCAGAAGGCAGCATCCATCACTGAGGACCCTCACTACCCAGAATGTGCCCAATTCTTGTTGCTACCGTTGGACCACTTTTCCTGCAGTATTTACTTATTCGGCAATTTAGGCTAATTTTATGACTACAATGTACTCCTGCAGCAAAACAACAATTTTCATGTCTTCTAAGTCAGTGATAATAAAAGGGATAGTGAAGGAGTTCTCCAGCCGGTGTCCTTGGCCACGATGCAGGGTTTTGACCCATAATGTAGATAATATCTTTCTTCCCACGGATACACACTAGCTGAGTGGTGAAAAAGGCACAACAATGCCTCTTTCACCCCAGACAGTTGAGGAAGTTTGATATGGGCCCCCAGATCCTAAGAACTTTCTACAGGGGCACAATTGACTGGCTGCATCACTGCCTGGTATGGGAACTGCACTTCCCTCAATCGCAGGATTCTGGTGCGGACAGCCCAACACATTTGTAGTTCTGAACTTCCCATGATTCAGGACATTTACAAAGGCAGGTGTGTAAAAAGGGCCTGAAGGATCATTAGGGACCCGAGTCACCCCAACCACAATCTATTCCAGCTGCTACCATCTAGGAAGCGGTACCGCAGCATAAAAGCCAGGAGCAACAGGCTCTGGGACAGCTTCTTCCACCAGGCCATCAGACTGATGAACTCACACTGATTTCAGTGTATTTCTATGTTACATCGACTGTTCTATTCATTATAAATTATTATAAATTACTATGATTGCACATTGCACGTTTAAATGGAGACGTAGAGTAAAGATTTTTACTCCTCATGTATGCGAAGGATGTAAGAAATAAAGTCAATTCAATTCATTCATGCTCGTGTGTTCCTCCAGATTGTTTGTTTCGACAACAGTCATCAGTTGGCTTATCACCGTCACTCATTCAGTTATGTTAAAAAAGATTACAATTACTGACAATCACAGTATTCATTCCCATTCTTACCTCCTCTGGTAATGAGGCATTTGGAACTTGCATGTAAGAAGACCTGATTTAGGTTCAGGCATGGGCTTATATGTGGCAGGTAGCATCAGAACTGTAGAATTATAGTTGAATGACCATCTCCAATCTAAAGACACTCTCCTTGAATTATTACCAATGTCATCGTCATCATCATCTACATAATGAAGGAGGTCAGTGTTGCAAGGCTGTGATGGCAAGAGCAGGTCGGGCTTTGGTCATCCTGAGGTCAGTGGCTCACCTCCTGACACCCAACATCATCGTACAATCTAGGAGGCCCATGAAAGGTGTGATGATAAATGTTCAAATTTCCTGAATGATCTGTGGTGCTATAACATGAGAGAGGTTCAATGCAGGCCGGGAAGGAGCAGCCCCCTGGACAGCACACCTCCTATACTCAGGACATTCGAGTCTTCCACCACTCCAACCCTCAGCCTTCACCACGTGCATGGCAATGCCACTACCTGAAGATTCCGCTTCAGGTAGCACATGGTCCTAATTTGGGAACATATTCATCATTCCCTCAATGTATTGATTCGAGATCCTGGCACTTGCTGCCTATGCTCAGAAATTTCCCACCAAGAATAATATCTTTCAACATGAAAGTTGATATTCCTGCATGTTTCATATTCCATACATCCCTGGGACAAAGATTAGATTAGATTATGAGGACACACAGTCCCCTTTTATTGTCATTTAGTAATGCATGCATTAAGAAATGATACAATGTTCCTCCAGTGTGATATCACAGAAACACAAGACAGACCAAGACTGAAAAACTGACAAAACCACATAATTATAACATATTGTTACAACAGTGCAAGCAATACCGTAATTTGATGAAGAACAGACCATGGGCACGGTAAAAAAAGTCTCAAAGTCTCTCGAAAGTCCTAACATCTCATGCAGATGGTAGAAGGAAGAAAACTCTCCCTGCCATGAGCTTCCAGCGCCGCAAACTTGCCAATGCAGCACCCTGGAAGCACCCAACCACAGTCCAACTCTGAGTCCGTCCGAAAACTTCAAGGCTCCGACCAGCCCTCCGACACCGAGCACCGAGCACTATCTCTGCCGAGCGCTTCGCCCCCAGCCCCGGCAACAGGCAATAGGTAAAGCCGAGGATTTGGGGCCTTCCCCTCCGGAGATTCTCGATCACACAGTAGCAGCGGCAGTGAACTGGGAACTTCTGAAGTTTCTCCAGATGTTCCTCTGTGCTTCTCACGCCTGTCTCCATCAAATCAGAATTGTGCATGGTACCTACTTACAAATATGATATCATTCACCGGAGAGTCCACGTGTGCTGCGTCGCGCCACCATCTTCTCCCCCCTCCAGAAGGAGTTCATTTGGCACATAAGTCTCTACCAACACACAGATCAATGTCATTCCCACTAATTTTCTCTCTGTTGAATTCTTTGCATATTCCCATCAACTCTAAAGTTCAAAATTCAAAGTTCAAAGCTCAAAGTGCATTTATTATCAATGCTTTATACAACCTTGAGATTTGTCTCCTTACAGACAGCCATGAGACAAAGAACCCCCGTAGAACCCATTAAAAACAAAAGAATGTCATTGAACACCCAAGACCGTCAACACACCACCACTAAGTACAGTTTACAATTTACCAGGACTGATTAATTTCCCAAGCCGAAAATCTTTAGAAGTGGGAGGGAATTGGAGAATTGTGGGGAAACCCACATGTGAATCATGCAGATTCCACTCAGAGAGTGCCGGAGGTCAGGAATGATTCTGGGTCTCTATCGCCATGAGGTAGCAAGCATACCAGCTGTGCCACTTTCCCTCCCATTGGGCAGCAGGATTCCAGTAATGTAGTTCACCACCACCTTTTCAATGACACTTGAGCTTGGGCTACAAGTGAGGGAACATAAACAAGGGAAAAATAAATTTAAAAAAGAGATAAATGCATTCACTGTGACCTCAGCAGTAATGTCACAGATGTAGCATGTCAGACATTAGGAAAGATAGTATTCCTAGCTCTTACACTGTATTGCAGGATCTTTGAAACATATATACTCTGTGCGTTATTGAGCGCGGCTACAGAGACTGTAGTCCCTCAGATTCACTGTGAGTGAAACAGTGGCCGGCTACCTTTCCAGGCATAGTGGGGAAGACAGTTGGATGTGGTCAGAGATTGGTGATTGTGTCCTGCTAATCTACTGGACTTCTCCAATGTTGTTCTGAGGAATGGTGATAACATATCCTCCTTACTGATGATCAACACTGCCACACCTCAGGGGTGTGTGTTTAGCCCACTGCTCTACTCTCTATATACACATGACTGTGTGGCTAGGTATAGCTCAAATACCATCTGTAAATTTGCTGACGATACAACCATTGTTGGTAGAATCTAAGGTGGTGACGAGAAGGCGTACAGGAGTGAGATATGCCAGCTGGTAGAATGGTGCCACAGCAACAACCTGGCACTCAACGTCAGTAAGATGAAAGAGCTGATTGTGGACTTCAAGAAGGGTAAGATGAAGGAACACATATCAATCCTCATGAAGGGATCAGAAGTGGAGAGAGTGAGCAGCTTCAAGTTCCTTGGTGTCAAGATCTAACCTGGTCCCAACGTATTGATGTAGTTATAAAGAAGGTAAGGCAGCTTCTATACTTCATTAGGAGTTTGAAAAGATTTGGCATGTCAACAAATACGCTCAAAAACTTCTACAGTTGTACCGTGGAGAGCATTCTGACAGGCTGCATCACCGTCTGGTATGGAGGGGCTACTGCACAGGACCGAAAGAAGCTGCAGAGGGTTGTAAATCTAGTCAGCTTCATCTTGGGTACTAGCCTACAAAGTACCCAGGACATCTTTAGGGAGCGGTGTCTCAGAAAGGCAGCATCCATTATTAAAGACCTCCAGCACACAGGGCATGTCCTTTTCTCACTGTTACCATCAGGTGGGAGATACAGAAGCCTGAAGGCACACACTCAGCAATTCAGGAACAGCTTCTTCCCCTCTGCCATCCGATTCCTAAATGGACATTGAAGTTTTGGACACTGCCTCACTTTTTTTAATATACAGTATTTCTGTCTTCGCACATTTTAAAAGATCTATTCAATATACATAACGGATTTACTTGTTTATTTATTATTATGCTTTATTTAATTTATTATTTTTTTCTCTCTCTCTGCTATATTCTGTATTGCATTGAACTGCTGCTGCTAGGTTAACAAATTTCACGTCACATGCCGGTGATGATAAACCTGATTCTGATTCTGACTTGCTCCAATGCTGATAGATTTGGCCCAAAGTTGAAATAAATTGCTGGATGACCAAACATTTTGTCCACCTTTCCCTTGGAATGGGAAGGTTCCCTCACCATCTTCTCATAACTTCCACTGAGGAAGAGGCACAGGAGCCTGCAAACCCACATTCGGCGATTCAGAAAAATCTTCTTGCCCTCGACCATAATATTACTGTATGGTCTATGCGGTTATAAAGAAGGCAAGACAGCGACTATACTTCATTAGGAGTTTGAAGAGATTTGGTATGTCAACAAATACACTCAAAAACTTCTATAGATGTACCGTGGAGAGCATTCTGACAGGCTGCATCACTGTCTGGTATGGGGTGGGGTGGGGGCGGTGTGGTTGGCTACTGCAACAGGACTGAAAGAAGCTGCTGAGGGTCGTAAATTTAGTCGGCTCCATCTTGGGTTCTAGCCTACAAAGTGCCCAGGACATCTTCAAAGAGCGGTGTCTCAGAAAGGCAGCGTCCATCATCAAGGACATCAAGCACCCAGGGCATGCCCTTTTCTCACTGTTACCATCAGGTAGGAGGCACACACTCAGTGATTCAGGAACAGCTTCTTCCCCTCTGCCACCCGATTCCTAAATGCACATTGAACACTTGGACACTACCTCACTTTTTTAAGATAAATTATTTCTGGTTTTTGCACGATTTTTAATCTATTCAATATACGTACACTATAATTTATTTATTTGTTTATTATTATTTTATTTTTTTCTTCTATATTATGTATTGCATTGAACTGCTGCTGCTAAGTTAACAAATTTCACAACCCACGCCGATGATAATAAACTTGATTCTGATTCTGATGAATCTGGGAACACTAATTCAGTATTCCTTCTTTTTGAACTCATGATTTATTTCTGTAATTTATAGTAATTTTCTATCTTTGCACTGTACTGCTGCTGCAAACTGACAAATTTCACAACATTTAAGCCAGTGATAATAAATCTGGTTCAATTCTGGTAGCTTTCGCAATGCTGTGTCGATGCACCAGAAATTCCTCCACTACATTTGAAGCTCATGAATATCCCTCTCCCCCCCGCACAGGTTTCTGTTACCTTTTATATTATACACTAGGCATTCAAATGCAACACCTTGGCCAGGCAGAACACTGTAAACAGTGGCATCAAGATGTGAATATTTGCAGGTCCACACAGATTAGATGTTGGCAAGCTCCATAAAGAGCAGCTGTCGGAGTCAGAGATACAGCAGCTAACATTTATTTCAATAAAGCAGCTCTTGGCAGTTTCACTAGCAGTTCAGGGAGGTTAGGAGCAGAAATAAGGCTGGTTGAAGATTCCAGATGTATCAGGCCAAGTTTTAATGAGACCTGATTGGCTCACACAATCCTTTGACAATATTGGATCTCGCATGCCATTGTGTGAGAGGAATTGCAAAGAGGCTGTCCTTAATCACAAAGCAACATGTAAAAAGAGTTCTGAAGCAAGGTCATTGACCTGAAATGCTAACTGTTTCTCTCAGCACCAGCATATCTTGACCTGCTAAGTGTTTTCTGCACTTTCCACATCTTACCTTTAGTTACAATTGTCCAAAATAACTACTTCCGGTTACCGCACTGTCAGGTGGACTGAAGTAAGGCCAGCGATATACCAGCTGGACTGGAGAAAGGAGTGATCATTAATTGGACTCTCCTGCACGAAGTTGGACATGTTTATAGAGGAAGCTTCTTTAAGAACATCGAACTGGACAGCACAGGGCACAGGAAAAGGCCCTTCAGCCCACGATATTAGTGCTGACCATGTTGCCTGCATATGGTAAATATCCCTCCTACCTTTGGAATGGGCCCCTGTAAACCAGCGCTAGCACCGCCCCGATTGCGTTTCTCTGCACTGGTTGTTTCACTGACAGGTATAATTTGTTCTGTGTATTGTCTGCACCTATGTGCCCGTCATGGTGCTGCAAGCAAGTTTTTCATTGTACCTGTACCTCACCCCACTTGTGCACATGACAATAAACTCACCTTGACTTGACTTGAAATTCCATGCCTGTATGAGTGTCCTTTTAAATGTCTTTCAAAAATTTGCTACTGTATTTGCTTCTACCACCTCCCGTTGTAGAACATTCCAGAAACCTACCCTGTAGAATCCCGTTAAACCTCCCCCCATCATCTGTAAACCTTTGACATTTCCACATTACGAGAAAGACCCTATCCTTTGAAGTGATCAAAAGTGATGGAGCTGTTGTCAGATTGTCCTGCAAAGCAGTATACATGTTAGAGACTGTTATTCCCATTAAAGAGTGGCTCCACAACTCTATACTCTTAGTCTTCATGTTGAGCGCCATCTGCCATTTCCTTCTGCAATAAGATGCATGTTCAAAAAAATATTGATGCATCTGGTGCCCAGTTCCCCAAGATGTGAACCAGTATGATCATGGCTGATCTACCCAGGGTCTCATCTCATCTTCAGTACCAGCTCTCCAGGCTGTCAATTCCCCTCTCTTTCGAAAAGCTGTTGACGTCCACTTCAAGTGCTTGAATGATCCAGCCTCCACAACTCCCTAAGGCAGAGAATTCCAAGGATTCATACTTTCTGCAAGAAAATATATTTACACACATCAGTTTTAAATGTAAATGTGACTCTTTGTTCGAGACTCTCCCACTCACAGAAACATCTTGTCACCTGCCCTGTCAAGTCCCCTTAGGATCTTAAATGGTCATCCCTCACTCTTCTAAACTCCAAACAACACACACCCAACCTGCTTAGTCTCACTTGATAAGACACAGTATGGGACGGTAATACATCAATTAGCAACAGGCAGAACACTTTACAGCAACAACTATAAGATTAGGGTTCAATTCCCACTGTTGGTAAGAATGTGGAAATTCTCTCTGTGACCTTGGGAGCTTCTTTTCCTCACACATCCCAAAGAGACACAAGGTTAGGGTTAGTAAGTTATGGGCAGGCTATGTTGACGTCAGAAGCATGGTGAAACTTGCTGGCTAGTCCATGTTCAGCCCCAGACAGCGTTGGTCGAGGATGCAAGATGATGCAAATATATCAAATATAGATAATCTTTATCTTTAAACATCTCATCCCAGGAACTAGCTTGGTCAACAAGGCAACCAAAACAATGACTGTACTCCAGGTGTGGCCTCACTAGCACCCTATACAACTGTAACAAAACTTCCCAATCTAATCTCTAAATTCTTCAAATAAAGACCAATTGACCTCTTAGTAATCCATTCGCTAACTTTTTATGATTCATGTGCTAGAACACTGAGATCCCTCTGAACATTACTGATTTGTAGTTTTTCTCCACTTATATAATAACTTGCCTTATGATTCATTTTGCTGATGCGCTTGATCTCACACTGAACTCAATTTGTCATTTTCTACCCAATCACTCAATACATATACACATCATTGTAGAATCACAGTACTTTCATCCCAACATCCCTTTCCACCTCTTCATGGCATCAGCAAACCCACAGATTTACATTCTGTCCCCCCTCCACCCAAAGTCATTAATGTAATTAGTCTTCACCCAGGCTCAGTACTGTTGGATTTTATTTTAAATTGTTGGGTTATAATTACAACCCAGTAATCTGGTCCCATCTTCACAGTCAGAGATGTCAGGGCCAGGCACTACTTATATTGTTTGGCAATAGATCACCTCTGTTTTGCAAAGCTTGCAGCTGAATTGTGCGTGTAACTGCCTGAGGTATAAAGGGGAAATTGGGATGAAAGAGCCACTGAGAGCATAGGTATGACGGACTGAATCATCACCCTCCGTGCAGTCATCACATTAACTTCACAGGCAACACAACAGATATAACTGTGGTTTAACATAGTTGAGGCAAATTACATATATAAAAACAGACGGCTATGCGGTAGAGAAATTCTAGGCAGTCTCCAGAGTAGGTTACATGGTTGGCACAATATCCTGGGCTGAAGGGCCTGTAACGTGCTGTAGATTTCTATGGTCTATGCTCTATGTATAGATAGTCTTCCAGGGTCACAGATGCTCAGGACAGTTTATAGAGGCATATTGGTCCACTTGTGCAGGCTTGCTACACGGGGAAGCAGTGGTCAGTGCCGTCTACAAGCACTCGGTTACAAACCTGTCTGAAAGTTTGACTTCAGGCCAGGAGTTGCTCTGCCTGGTATCCAGGAATGATAAACAATCAGTTCATTTCCTTGGCTGTGTAGCATCTTCAGATGGTGCCCCCACTCCCACAACATGCTCATTTTCCCCCAGTTCGATCAAAGCACAACATCACGAATCCCACCTTTAATGGGAGGAGAGGTTACAGAGTCATAGAAGCATAGGTGAAAGCAGCATGAAACAGTCCCTTTGGCTCATTACATCCGTTCCAATCATCAGTCATCCATTTGACCTAATCCGACATGAACCATATCATATTCGCCTAATATTCCTATCAACTCTCTCCAGATTTTACACTAGGGCCAATTTACAGTAGACAATTAATCTAATCATCTGCACATCTTCGACTGTGGGAGGGAACCAGAAAACCACATGGTCAGAGGAGAATGGGCACACAGATTCCACACAGATGGCACCTGAGGTCCGAATTAAACAGTGTTGCTGGAGCTCTCCCATATGGACCACTGGTACTAACTAACCTTCAAGCTTCAGATACTAAACAGACTTCAAGCCTCAGATACTAACTAGCCTGCAAGCCGCAGATACTAACTAGCTTTCAAGCCGCAGACCATTAAATGACTTCAATATATTTGCATTTAAGCTTTCTTTCCCCTCAGACAATAAATGAATAGTTATATCTAAAGCTTCTTTTACACAATGGACTTCCCTGAATCATCATTCTTAAAAATCACTTTCAAAGCAAACTTGAGAAATGTCTTTTGAAGCAAGTTTTACAATCAAAGTAATGACAGGTTGCATGGTTCAGAAGGAGAGAAATCCTTTCTTGTTTCCAGTTCTGATTGAAAAGGGCCAATGGTTTGAGACTTACCAAACAAAAGTTAATCTTTTGTGGGCAATATCATAACTTTCCTATTGGTTCAGTCAGGTCCCAACCTCTTCCTGCTCTCTATTATGTTGTAGCAACTGTTGTCTTGACAGTTGCTACAACTAAAATCTTTAAATCTTAAGCTGTGACTTGCTTTGAATATCAATGTCTACATGATCTGAACAACTTGGCTTATACCATGTCTATCACAGAGATAAGAAGACAAAGTCTCTCATTGATCGTATATTGTTTGGAGGAATGAGATAAGAGGCTGGTAGGTGGAAACAAAAGTAAAAGAATTAGTGGGTAACTGGGAGGTTAGACCAGTTGGGCTGACGGGACTGTTTCTGTGACTATGACAGATGGAGCTGAGTGGTGGAGGGAAGGGAAGAGACTGGTAGGTACATGAGAACATGAGAAGATAAGAAATAGAAGCAGGAGCCTGCTCCATCATTCAATAAGATCATGGCTGATCTGGCCATGGACTCATCTTCACTTACTTGCCGTCCCCCACCCCCCCCCCATAACCCTTAACCCCCCTATTATGCAAAAAATCTAGCCAACCTTCTCTTAAGTATATTTACTGAGGTAGCCTCCACTGCTTCATTTGACAGAGAATTCCATAGATTCATCACTTTTTGGGAAAAGCAGATCCTCATCATCTCTGTCCTAAATCTACTCCCCCGAATCTTGAGGCTATGTCCCCTAGTTCTAGTCTCACCTACCAGCGGAAACAACTTTCCTGCCTCTATCTTATCTATCCCTTTCATAACTTTATGTGTTTCCATAAGGTCATCTGTCATTTGTCTGAATTCCAGCAAGTACAGTCTCTGGAAGCAACCTGGTGAACCTCTGCCTCCAAAGCCAGTATATCCTTCCATAAGTAAGGAGACCACAACTGCACGCAGTAATCAAGGTGCGGCCTCACCAGTACCCTGTACAGTTGCAGCATGACCTCCCTCTCTTAAATTCAGTTGATAATTAAACTCAGCCTGCTGCACCTGCAAACCAGCCTTTTGTGATTCATGTACAACTGGATAAGGAAGGAGATTATGGGCAAGTGGAAGCATGTGCTGGAGGGGACAACAGTGGTGAACTTCTAATGCAGGTAGATAGGTAGGAAGGTGATGGTCAGTTGGAACCAGGTGAGGGAGAGTTATGTGTTCAGGTAATGAAGGGAGAAAGGAGGAAAGGGTAAAGAAAGGAAGAGGTGGGAATGGAAGAGAAACACAGGAGGACTGAGTTACCTGACTTTGAAAAAAAAACAATATTCAAACCATTAGGTTGTGAGATAACCAAGTGAAATATGAAGTGCTGTACTTGTAGTTGGTGTTTGGCCTCATGACTCAGTGGGGAAGATAGAGGGCAGTGGCATTGGGTATGGGGAATTGAAATGTCATGCTAGTGGATGCTCAGGATGGCCATTGTGGACAGATTGCAGGAGCGTGGCCACATGATCGTACAGTTCACTCTTGGTCCTGCTGACGTAGAGGCAAGTTCAAGAGCACCAACTGCAGTAGACAAGGTCGGAGGAAGTGCACATGGATCTGTAGCTCATCTGCAAGGATCGTTGGATCCCTGGCTGATGGGAGGGAGATGGTGCAGGGACAGGCTTGGTGCCTCTTATAGGTACAGGGGCAAGTACCTGGGGACTGTACAGATGGGTGGAAAGGATGAATGAACAAGGAAGTCCTGGAGACATTGATCCCATGGAACATAGCAAGGGAACAGGAGAGGGTAAGACATGGCTGGTGCTGGGATTCTGTTAGAGCTGAAGAAGTGATGATAAGTGAAGGATGAGGAGAAGGAAACATGTTTTCTGTTCTGCCTGGTGGGGGAGAGAACAGATGTGTGGATAAATGAAGGAAATGTGGGTGATGGTTCCAACAATTACGTCAAACGTGAAACTGTGTTTCTGAAAGAAGGAGGACATTTCAGAACCCCTAGCACAGAAAATCACATTTGGGTGCAGAAGGAGAAGCAGAGAAAAAGATTGTGTCCTTACAAGGGACAGGGTGAGAAGAGGTATTGGCAAGGTAACGCTGGGTGTCAGCAGGTATATAGTAGATATCAAAGGATAGTTTGTCTCCTGTGATGGAGATAGAGAGATCGGAAAAGGGAGGGAAGTGTCTGAGATAGTCTTGTTGAATTTAACAACAAGGTGAAAGATGGTTGCAAGGTAACAGCTTGACCCATTGAGTTCTTCCAGCAGTTTATTTTGTGCTGTTGTTTGCTAATTGCACCCAGAATTTCCTCCGAACTGTCTCAACTGCGTTGATGTAAATATGTCAGGGGTGTGACTGTAACCCCACTAACACGTATTACAGGTTTCTTCAACCTCACTGAACCAGTACAATTTTAAGTGGGAAAAGGTCTAAGAAATTAGGTCCTAATTTATTAAAGCAACACACATCAAAGTTGCTGGTGAATGCAGCAGGCCAGGCAGCATCTGTAGGGAGAGGTGCAGTCGATGTTTCAGGCCGAGACCCTTAGTTAGGTTCATGGCAAAATAAACTAGCTCCTAAAACTGGAGCACCAGCTGGTCAAGCTGGCACAGAACCCATTAATTAATGTGTCTCTCATACTTATGCTCAAGGACAGAGTGTTAGAGCCATGGTTGAACAGATTTTAATAACTGCTCATGAAGCCATTTCTTTTAAGAAATCCATATCTCTAAGGAAATTTTCTAAATTTGTTCAAAATCTAATGATAAATTATTATGTTAGCAACTTTGAAATTCATGATATAGCATGAAGTAACTACAATAAACAGATTACTTCAGGTTAGATCATTTTTCTTAGAGAGCCTTTGAACCTTAGTTTGCCTTTAAACTTCAGCGATGATTAGATTTCAGTGTTCAGTGGAAGTAAACTGGTGTTCAGATTTAAATACAAATAAAAGTGATGGACAGGGATTATATGACCTGATTAGCAAGATTAGGGCATGCTAGGAGTGAGTTTTAAAACGGCGCAAACCAACGAACTAATGAGGAGATTTTTTTTATGTGAATTAATTGAGACTAACCTTTGCTGTCCTGATTGATGGATAGGGGACAAACAATCATTTCTAAAACCGCAGCAATTTCCTCCAGCAAACACAGATAAAGTTCCTCTGGGAAATATAGTGAGTGTTACTCATAAATTCTGAGCAGCAACTCAAATCAAGGCCAACTGTGGTCACCAAGCTTAATTGACAGAGAAATTACCCAATCACCTGCATTGCAGCTCTATAAGATTCTGGTTAGACAAAACTTGGAGTATGGTGTTCAGTTCCGATCACCTTATTATCGGAAGGATCTGGAAGCTTTCGAGAGGGTGCAGCTGAGATTGACCTGGATGTGGTCCGGATTAGAGAGCATGTCATGTGAGGATAGGTCAAGCGAGCTGGGGTTGCCCTCTTTGGAGTGAAGAAGGATGAGAGGCGAATTGATAGAGACGTACAAGATGATAAGAGACACAGATAGAGTGAACAGCCAGAGACATTTTCCTAAGGTGGGAGTGACTAATAGCAGGGGCATAACTCTAAGGTGAACAGAGGAAAGTAGAGGGAGGACATCAGAGATTGGTTATTGGCACAGAGAGTAGCGGGTGGCTGTGATGTACTGTCAAGGCTGATGGTGGTAGGGGCAGATACATTAAGGAGATCTAAGAAGAATGTAGATATCACATGATTGAAATGGAGGACTATATAGGAAGGCAGGGTTAGAATGATCTTAGACTAGGTCAAAAGGTTGGCACAACATCATGGGCCAGAGAGTCTGGACTGTGCTGTAGTGTTCTATGCCTGTCATAGTCTAGACCATATAATGATGCAAGCCAGAGGTATCTTCGGTAGAATATTAGAGGGTAGTTGTTTGCCTCCCAGTTATCTCTATAAAACAATGTTTGTCTCCTAATTTACAGTGTGTGGGGGTTGCTTTGATAGTTCCTGCATGCTGCAGTATTTTCACACGTCTACCAGCTTTGTTTAATTCTCACTTTTCTCATCCCTGTTCCTTTTTAGCTTAATGCAGATCTATTGACTACTCCTCTATCTCTCACAAATGACCTGCCACTCCTTAACCAATTATTTCACTGAGGTGAGGAAGTTGCCAAGCCTGCAAAATTAAATAGAGGGGCAAATCAAACACAACCTGCGCATCGGACAAGGATGCTTCTAAATTCACAGGGTCATATATTGGGACTCCGGTCCATATGCACCTGATCTTCTCTTTCTCAATCTATTGAACACCATTGGTTTTCTGCTTCCATTTTAATGTTTCCCTACATATATTATGATCAGTGTTTCCCTTCAAACTTCAGATCTTTTATTGCCATCGTTATGTCCAGCACAAGATCCTTCATGAGTGGCCAAGAGGCCCTAGCACGAAGGCAACAGCCCAGGCATACATGTTAAGTATCACTCCTTACTCCAACACAGCCACCTCATTCACCTGAGGATGAATCAATAAAGCATGATGTGACCATAAATGTCTAAAATTCTGCTGATCCTAAATTTGTAATACTCTGGATCTCCATTGTGCACTAATAATTTCTTATTAATCAACCAGATCCAGACGAATCAAACCTCAAATAATAAAGATGTCTTCCTTTGTAGAAATATCTCTTTAATTAACAGGATTTGCTGGAGTTTCTTGGAACATAGAAAGAGAATAGGTTTCTGAATCGGAATCAGACCACTCCACCCACTGAGTCTGCACCTCAAGTATATGGCACGGTGGTGTAACTAACGGAGCTGCTGCTTCACTGTTCAATGCCAACTCTGCTGCTAAACACAGGAGATTCTGCAGATGCTGGAGATCCAAGACATCACACACAAAATGCCGGAGGAACGCAGCGGGTCAGGTAGCATCAATGTTCTGATGAAGGGTCTCAGCCTGAAATATCAACAGTTTATTCCTCTCCCTAGACACTGTCTGACCTGCTGAGCTCCTCCAGAATTTTGTGTGACCTTTAATGCCGTCCCTTCTGAGTTTGAAAGTCTTCCCCTTTGACAGCACCTGTTGGTGCACCACACGCCAAAATCATGTCCAAGTCGTCTCTGTGGATGTAGGCTAGTGGTAGAATCTGGGGCAGGGGAGAGGGAAATTGATGGAAATATGGGCAGGATGGATTACAGGAAATAAATTGTAGGAGTTTGTGTTTACTCCGTGACCTTGAATAGACACAATGGACAGAATAGCCTCCTTCCACAACACAAGGAAACATGGCATATGGAAATATGCTGTCTTTCAGGGCATCTCCATCCCTTTCCCTCACTTATAATATTGTAACCCATTCTCTCTCTCAAACACTCTTCGTTACCCTTTGATTCTGTCAGCTACCTGAACTATGGGCAATTGATCTACCAGCACATTTCAGGGACAACCTCCCCACCATTTGTCATTTACAATCATGCTTAAAAACTTTGATCTAAGTTTTCATTCTCATCCTTTCAGGCCAGTTCCCCCTTTCTGGTTACATTTTTAATTTATTCACTCATGTTCAGATACCATAGGCATATCCTGTTTGTGGCGTTTTTAATATTTGAGTAATAGTTGAGTAATATTATAAATATATTTATTGATTAAGCATTCCTTGCTTGTTTACATAATTCATTATGTGTTATATGTAAGAAGTACATGAATGGCATAATCATTATGCCACCACAGCGTATGAGAGCACCTCATTAAAAGAAAAATAAGTAGACGTGTTTCTACATCTGCACTCTAGGGGAAAGCTATGGACCAGGTGCTGTGCTGCTTCCCAGTGTTAGTTTGATGAGATCACCATTACCAGTGGGGATGACAAGGAACATCTCCAAAATCTCAAGACAGAGTTAAAAAGTTGAGAAGATTATGGGCTCAGAGCACAATCCAACAAGTGTGAGTTCTTCAAACCAAACATCACTTATTGTGGTCACACCATTAACACACAAGATTTACATAAGTGTGCTGAGAAAATTCATGTAGTGGTAGATGCCCCAAGGCTAAAGGATGTGTCACAACTGCAGTCCTTTTTAGGATTTGCTAATTACTATAACAGGTTCCTGCCAAACCTGGCTACAGTGTACCATCCCTTGAACTCAGTACTACAGATCGGGAAGAAATGGCAATGGACAAAGCAATATGTGGTAGCTTTCGGATAGGTAAAGGAAATGGTGATGTCAGACATTGTACTCACACAGTATGATCCACATCGTCCAGTAGAGTTTGTCCGGGATGCCTCACCTTATGGTCTAGGTGCAGTCATGTTGCATTTTGTGAATGATGGAAGGATACATCAGTTCCCACTTTGTCAAACTATGTCTTAGTTTGGAGAAAATTAGAAGTCGAACCTTTGAACCTTTGATTTTGAGAAAAGATGGGTTTATTTGCTTGTTATTATCATTTGAGTTAATTGATAGATTTCCTCCACAATCTAATTGTAAATTTTGTTATTTTTTTTCTTGCTGGCGGTTTGATGTTTATCTTTAGAAGCTTTTTGCATGACGCATGGCTCCGGGGTTGTATACCTAATGGGGGTTTTTCCTACTTTTTCTGCATAGTAGGGTTTTTTTATTATCCCCAAAATTTTTCAATCTTTAAAATAATGTTTTTTTCCTTGAGACATTGTAAGTGTTGCTTACTTCGATGTACTCATGTTATTTTTGAATATTATAATAATAATAAAAAGATTTGAAAAGAAAGAAAGGAAGTGAACACCCCAAAACATTTGCATCACGTTCTCTTATTGCTGCAGAGAAAATCTATGCACGGATTGACAGAGAGGTCTTGAGTCTGGTTTAAGATATTAAGCGTTTCAACCAGTACTTGTACGGGAGAGAGTTTACCCTCATTACTGATCATCAGCCACTGGTGATCATTTTCAGTCCAGAGAAGGATGTTCCACTAACAGCAGCACGAATGCAGAGCTGGGCTCTGTTTCAAAATCACATTCAAGAGTTCGACTAATCATGAAAATGCTGACAGATTGTCCCATTTACTCCTGGAAAAGGAAAGGCCTGAAAAACTTACAACAGAGGGAACCCCGCTTGATGAGTTCTGCTGAATGCAAATTGAAAGTCTCCCTATTACGGCAGCGATGATCCAAAGGGAAACCAAAAAAAAAAACCCCACACTATGGCAGGTCACCACGGCAATACAAAATGGCTAGAGTGCGCAACAGAAATTCCAGATCCCACATTTTTACCAGAGTCGGGATGAACTTGCCCTTGACGGGGGTTGCCTTATGTGGGGATTGAGAGTTGTTGTAGCATCCAAGCTGAGAGCCAAAGTGTTGGAGGAGCTACATGTCAACCACCTAGGCATAGTCAAAATGAAGGTGTTGGCTTGAAGCTTTGTCTGGTGGCCTGGGATAGATCAGCAGATTGAGCAGCCTGCCAGGCAGTGTTCAGGATGCCAACAGGTTAAGAAGATGCCAAGAGCAGTGTCTCTCCATCCCTGGGAATGGTCTGCATTGTCCAGGAAGAGCATCATTACAGATTTTGCTGGACCATTCATGGGCACATATTTCTTGGTAGTAGTGGATGCAGTTACAAAGTGGCCAGGAGTCTTCCCAACAGCCTCCACTACAGTCTCGCACACTACTGATGTGTTGAGAAGCCTCTTCACAAGGACTGATATTTTCAAACACTCAGTCAGTGACAATGGACCACAGGTTGTTGGAGAACAGTTTCAGTCATTCCTGAAAATAAATGGAATAAGACATTTTACATCTGCACCGTACCACCCAGCTACAAATGACTTGGCGGAAAGGTTTGTCCAGAATCTAAATACTCTGTGAGCAATGTCAGAGGAACACACTACACTGACACTGAATCGGAAGCTCACCAATTTCCTCCTTGCATATCGCAGTGCAGAAAACTCCACAAGCAACAACTCACCAACTGTTTTATTCCTGGGTCGGTTGTCCCTCGCGCTCAGGCTTGGATCTCTTAAACGCCGCTCTCAGAGGAGTATGCAGAAAAAGCAGCAGAGACAAACTGGGGGCTCCTCAAACAAGGAGGCTTGATGTTTCACTCCTGGACAAGCAGTCGTGGAGATGAAAAATGGGTACTTGGAAATAATAAGGACAGAAGTGGGGATTGGAGCTGATGTCATTTGGAGATCACACATCCATCAGTTCAAGAGTGCATAGACAACTGTTAGAGAAGAGAGGTGTTCAGAGCTGTCAGAACCATTTCCTGCAGCTCCAACGTTAACTCCTAAAACCACCATGGAGGAGGCCTCCGAATTTGGGATTGTTTCACAACGATCAGTCTCACCTGTGGAGCAGAGTGAAGCCACTTGTCATGAAGAATGACTAGAGACTAGTATATTACAAATATGAGAAAAATGCATTCTATATTGAGTTGGAGTTTATAGCTGAGCAGGGAGGAGTGTTGTGTATTTAATATTTCGGTAATATTCTTTTATTTGTTTATATAATTCATTATGGGTTTATGAAAGAAGAATGTCAGTGGAATACATCATTATGTCACCATGTCACATGGGTGTGCCTCCCTAAACAAAAGAAAAGTAAAACTAAATTGACAAATTTTTTTGCTCATGTCTTTTTCTTTCAATTAGTTTTCTGACTTAAAAAAACATATAACACTATTTATTATCCTCAGCATCCATTTTCCTAGCCTTTATTCATCTCTCATCCATGAGAGATCAACCTAAAATATATATCTTTCACTTCTCCCCAAAGATTCCACCTCAACTACTGAGTTCCTCCAGGAACTCATTACGTTTTACTCCATATCCTGCATTTGTAGTCTCCTGTTTCTCCACCATCTGTAGTCCCTATGTCTCGACTTCATCTGTATTCTCTTTTGTCTGTACACCATCTGTAGTCCCTTGTGTCCCTCCCCCTTATATTGTCCATTGTGTCCCTCCTCAATCTATAATCACCTGTGTCTCACCTCCATCTGCAGTCTCTTGTCTCCCCTCCATCTGTGGTCTCCTGTGTCTCCCCTCCATCTGTAATCTCCTCTCTCTCTCTCTCTTCCATCTGTAGTCTCCTGTGTCTCTCCTCCATCTGCAGTCTCTTGTCTCTTCTCCATCTGCAGTCTCTTGTCTCTCCTCCATCCATAATTGCCCATGACTCTCCTCCATCTGTAGTCTCCTGTGTCTCTCCTACATCTGTAATCTCCTGTCTCTCTCTCTTCCATCTGTAGTCTCCTGTGTCTCTCCTCCATCTGCAGTCTCTTGTCTCCCCTCCATCTGTAATCTCCTCTCTCTCTCTCTCTTACATCTGTAGTGTCCTGTGTCTCTCCTCCATCTGCAGTCTCTTGTTTCTCCTCCATCCATAATTGCCCATGACTCTCCTCCATCTGTAGTCTCCTGTGTCTCGCCTACATCTGTAATCTCCTGTGTCTCTCTTCCATCTGTCGTCTCTTGTCTCTCCTCCATCCATAATTGCCTCTGTCTCCCCTCCATCTGTAGTCTCCCGTGTCTTTCCTTCATCTGTAGCTTCTTGGGTTTCTCCCCATCTGTAGTCTCCAATCCCTCTCCTTCATCTGTCATCTAACGTGTCTCTCCTGCATCGGATGTCTTCTGTGTCTCTTCTCTATTTCTATTCTCCTGTGTTTCTCCACCATCTGTAGTCTCTTGTGTCTCTCCTCTATCTGTCATCACCCGTGTATCTGCTTGATCGGTTGACTTCTGTAACTTACCTCTATCTGCATTCTCCTGTGTCTCTCCTCCACCTGCAGCTTCTTGTGGCTCTGCTCCATGTGTAGTTTCCTGTGTCCTTCCGCCATCTGCAGTCTCTTGTTCCTCTCCTCCACCTTTGACACTTGTCCCCCTCCAACATCTGCCATTTCCTGAGCCTCTCCTCCATCTATAGTCTCTTTTGTCTTTCCACCATCTGTAGTCTCCAATGTCACTCCGTTATCATTTTTATCCTGAGTCTCTCCTCCAGCTGTAGCCTCCTGTGCCTCGTCTCTGCCTGTAGTTTCCTGTGTCTCTCCTCCATCTCTAGCTTCATATGTGTCTCCTCCATATGTTGTCTGTTGTGTCTCTCCTCAATCCCTAATCACCTGTGTCTCTCCTCCATCTGCACACACTTGTCTCTCCTCCATCTGCACACACTTGTCTCTCCTCCATCTGTGCACACTTGTCTCTCCTCCATCTACAGCTTCTTGTGTCTCTCCTCCATCAGAAGTCTCCTGCATCTTTTCTACATCTGTGATTCTTCTTCATATTAGTCTGCTTTCTCTCCCCCATCTAAAATCTCCTCTATCACTCCTCCATCTGTAGTCACCTGCGTCTCTACTCCAGCTGTAATTTCCTGTGTCTGTCCTCTACTTTTGGTTTATTGTATCTCTTCCCAATCTGTAGTCCGCATTCCCTCTACTCCATCTGTAGTCTCCCATGTCTCTCCTCCGTTATAGTCTCCTGTGTCTCTCCACCAACTGTAGTCTGTTGGTTGTCTCCTCCAACTGTAGTCTCTTGTGTTTCTCCTGCATCTTTAGCATGTGTCTCTCCTCAATCTGTAGCCTCTTCAGTGTCTCCAACATATCTTTCATCTCCTGTAACTCTCTTCCATTCAGTCTCTGGTGTCTGTCTTCCATCTATTAGCTCATATGTCTCTCCTCTATCTGTAGTCTCTTCTGCCTCTCCACCATCTGTAGTCTCTTGTATCTATCTTCCATCAGTAGCATCCTGTGTTTCTCCTCTGTCTGTAGTCTCCTGTATCTCTCTTCATCTTAGTCTTTTGTGTTGCTCCTCCATCTGTAGTCTCTTGTGTCACACCACCATCTTCATTATCATTCTTCTCTCTCATTAGTCTCCTGTGTCTCTCCTTCATCTTAATCTCTTCTGTCTATCCTCCACCTGTAATCGCATGTGTCTCTCCTCCATCTTACATTTCCTGTATCTCTCCTCAATTGGTTGGCAGCTGTGTCCTTTTCTGTCTGTCTTCTCATGTGTCATTCCTCCTCCTGTAGTCTCTTGTGTCATTCCTCCATCTGTAGTCTCCTGTATCCCTCATCCATCTGTGTTCTCACGTGTCTCTCTTCCATCTGCAGACTTCTGTGTTTCTCATTTATTATTAGTCTCCTATATCTCCCCTCCATCTTAGTCTTTTGTGCCTCACCTCCATCTGCAGCCTCTTGTATTGCTTCTCCATAACAGGTCTCCCATGCCTCCTTTACAGCTGTAGTCTCTTGTGTCTCTCCACAATCAGTAGTTACCTCTGTCCCTCCTCCTTTTGTACTCTCCTGTGTCTCTCCTTCATCTGTAACTGCTTGTATTACTCCTCTATCTGCAAGCTCCTATGACTTTCCTGTATGTTAGTCTCTTCCATCTCTCCTCCATCTGTAGTCTCCTGTGTCTCTCCTCCATCTGTAGTCTCCTGTGTCTCTCATCCAGCTATAGTCTCCTGTGTCTCTCCTCCATCTGTAGTCTCCTGTGTCTCTCCACCAACTGCAGTCTCCAGCGTGCCTCTTCCATCTGTATTCTCCTATGTTTCTCCTCCATCTGTAGCCCCTTGTGCTCCTGCTCAATCTGTAAGCTTATGAGTCTCTCCTAAATTTTATCTTTTGTGTCTATCCTCCATCTGCAATCTCTTGTGTCTTGTGTCTCTCCAGCATCTGGTCTCCAAAGCCTCACCTCCATCTGTAGACTCCTGTATGTTTCTTCCATCTGAACACTCTTGTGTCTCTCCACCTACTGTAGTCTCCAATGCTTCTCCTCCATTTGTAGTTTCCTGTGTCTCTCCTTCTTATGTAGTCTCCCATTTCTCTCCTCCATTCACAGTCTTCTGTGCCTCTCTTCCATCTGTATTTTCCTGTCTGTCTTCTCCATCTGTAATCTGCTGTGACTCTCCACCACCAGTTGTCTTCTGTGTCTCCCTTCATCTCTAGTCAGTTGTGCCTGCAACCTCTTCTATCTCTCCTCTATCTGTAGTCTCCTGTGTGACTTCCCCATCTGTATTCTCCTGTGTCTCTACTCCATCTGTAGCCTCTTCCTTGTCACCAATCTGTAGTTTCTTGTGTCTCTCTTCCATCGTAGTCTCTTGTGTCTCTCCAGCATCTGTCGTCTCCTGTGTTACACCTTCATCAGCAGTTTCCTGTGTCTTATCTGAGTCTGTAGCCTCCTTTATCTCTCATCCATCTGTAGTCTGCTGTGTCGCACCTCCATCTGCAGTCTCCTACTTATCACAGTCTATAATCTCTTGTGTCTCTCCTCCATCTGTAATCTACAATGCCTCTCCTCTATCTGTATTCCCTTGTGTCTCTCCTCAATCTGTACTCTTTTGTGTGTCTCTCCTCCATCTGTAGTCCTCTGTGTCTCTCCACTACCTGTAATCTACTATTCTTCTCTCATCAACTGTAGCTTCTTGTGTTTCTCCTCCATCTGTAGTTTCTTGTGCCTCACCTGAGTCTGTACCCTCCTCTATCTCTCCACCATCTGTGCTTTCCTGTATCTATCCTCCCACTGTAGCCAGTTTTGTCTCTCCTCCATCTGTGGTCCCCTAGTCTTGACTCCAATCTGTAGTGTATTGTGTCTCTCCACCTTCTGTAGTCTTGTGTGTTTTCTCTCCATCTGTAGCCACTCCTTCACCTGTAGTGTCCTGTGATTCTCCTCCACTTTTAGTCTCCAGTGTCTCTCTTCCATCTGTAATCTTCTCTGCCTCTCTTACTTGGTAGTCTACTGTGTCTCTCCACCAAAAGTAGTCTACTGTATCTCTCCTCCATCTGTAGTCTCCTGTGTCGCTCCTTCATCTGCAGTTTCCTGTGCCTCACCTGAGAATGCAGCCTCCTGTATCTCTCCTGCATCTGTGCTCTCCTGTATCTATCCTCCAGCTATAGCCAGTTGTGTCCTTCCTCTAACTGTGGTCCCCTGAGCCTCTCCTCCATCTGTACTCTTCTGTCTTTTTCTTCAGTCCTATAGTCTCCTATGCCTCTCTTCCATCTTTGGTCTCCAGTATCTTTCTAAATTCTTTTGTCTCCAGTGTCTCACACCTATCAATACTCTCCTGCATCTCTCCTCCATATCTGGGGATTCCTGCATCTCTCCTCCATCTGCAACTTCTCTTGTGTATCTCCTCCATCTATAGCCTCCTGTGTCCCTCCCCATCTGAAGTCTCTTGTGTCTTTCCAGCATCTGTGGTCTCCTGTCTCTCTCCTACATCTGTAGTCTCCTGTGTCTCTCCCCATCTGTAGGCATATCTTCATCAGTAGAGTCCTGTGACTCTACTCCATTTTTAGTCTCCAATGCCTCTTCTCCATCTGTAGCCTTCTCTGCCTCTCCACCATCTGTAGCCTACTGTGTCTCTCCACCAACTTTAGCCTCCTGTGTCTCTCTTCCATCTGTCATTTCATGTGTTTCTCTTCATCTGCAGTCTCTTGAGCTTCATCTGAGTCTGTAGCCTCCTTTATCTCTCCACCAACTGAAATCTCCTATACCTATCCTCCAGCTGTAGCTAGTTTTAACACTGTGGTCCCCTGAGTCTCGACTCCAATCTGTAGTGTATTGTGTCTCTCCACCATCTGTAGTATCCTGTGTCTCTCCTCTATTTGTAGTCTCTAGTGTCTCTCCACCTTCTGTAGTCTTGTGTGCCTTCTCTTCATCCATAGTATCCTGTGACTCTCCTCCATTTTTAGTCTCTAGTCTTTCTCTTCCATCAATAGTCTTCTCTGTCTCTCCACCATCTGTAGTCTACTGTCTCATCTTCATATGTAGCATATTTTGTCTCTCCTCCATCTGTTAACTCCTGTATCTCTGCTCCATCTGTAGCCGGTTTTGTTTCTTCTCCACTTGCAGTCTCCTATGTCTCACCTGAGTCTGTAATCTCCTGTTTCTCTCCTCCATCTGCAACCTCTACTGTTTCTCCTCCATTGGCTGTCTCTTCTGACTCTCTGCTATCTGTAGTCTCCTGTGTCTCACCTCCATCTGCCATCTCCTGTGTCTTTCCGGAATCTGTCATTTCCTGTGTCTCTCCTCCATCTCTAGTCTCATGTGTCTCCCCTCAGTCAGTCACATCTTGTGTCTGTCATCCAGCTGTAGTATCCTGAGTCTCAGCTCCATCTGTAATCTCCTGTGTCTCACTTCAATCTGTAGTCTCCATTGACTCTCCCCCATCTGTAGCTTACTGTGTCTCTCCACCATCTGTAGTCTACTGCATCTCATCTTCATTTGTAGCATATTTTATCTCTCCTCCATCTGTAAACTCCTTTATCTCTCCTCCACCTGTAGTCTCCTGTCGGTCTTCTTCTACAGTAGTCTCCTGTGTCTCTCCTCTATCTGTAGTTTCTTTCGACTCTGCCCTGTGTATCTCCTCTCTATGTACTCTCCTGTGCATCTCCTCCAACTGCAGTCTCCTGTGCCTCACCAAATTCAGTAGTCTCCTGTGCCTCACCAAATTCAGTAGTCTCCTGTGTCTTTCTTCCATCTCTAGTCTCTTGCTTCTCCTCAACAGTAGTCTCTTGTGCCTTTCCAACATCTGAAGTATCTTGTATCTCTCCTCCATTGGTAGCCTCTTGTGTCTCTCTTCAATCAGTTATATCTTGTTTCTCTCTTGCATCTATTGCCTCTTGTTTCTCTCCTTCATCTATAGTCTCATGTGCTTTTCCTCCATCTGCAGTCTCTTGCACCTGTCCTCCATCTGTTTTCCTCTGTTACTCACTTCCATCTGTAGTCACCCATGTCACACCTCCATATCTGTAGTTTTCTGTGTCTCTCCTCCATCTGCCATCTCCTGTGTCTCTCCACCATCTGTATCTTCCTCTGTCTTTCCAGCATTTGTAGTCCCTTGCGTCTCTCCTCCATCTGTCATGTCCTCTGTAACTCATCGCTATCTGTAGTTGCCTGTGTCCATCCTCCATCTGTAGTTGTTTGTGTGTCTCCTTGAACTGCAGTTTCCTGTATCTCTCCTCTATTTGTAGTCAACTGACTCACTTCTATCTGTAGTGTCCAGTATCCCTCTATCATCTGTATCATCCCCTGTATCTCCTACACCTGTACTCTTCTGTGTCTGTCCTCCACATCTGTAGTTTCCTGTGTCTCCCTTCCATCTGCAGCCACTTGTGTTTTTTCTCCATCTGTAGCTAGTTTTGTCTCTCCTTCATCTGCAGTCTCCTATGTTTCATCCGAGTCTGTAATCTCCTGTTCCTCTCCTCCATCTGCAACCTCTACTGTCTCCCCTCCAGTAGCTGTCTCTTCTGACTTTCTGCTATCTGTAGTCTCTTATGTCTCTCCTCCATCTGTAGCCCTTTGTGTCTCTCCTTGAACTGTAGTTTCCTGCATTTCTCCTCTATCTGCAGTCTACTGTGTCTCACCTCAGTCTGTAGTCTCTGATGTCTCTCCTCCAACTGAAGCCTCATGTACCTTTCCTCCATCTGTAGTCTCCTGTGTGTCTTCTCCATCTCGTCCCTCTCCTCCATATGTAACATCTTGTGGCTGTCCTCCATCTATCGTCTCATGTGACTCTCCTCCATTGGCACTCTCCTGTATCTCTCTTCCATTGATAATCTCATGTATCTCACCACCATCTGTAGCCTAGCATGTCTCTCCTCCATATGTAATCTCTTGTGTCTCCTCTGCATGTAATCTGCTGTGTCCCTCCTCCATCCGTAGATGCTTGTGTCTTTCCACCATCAGTAGACTAGTATGTCTCACCTCAGTCTGTAATAGCTTTTTTCTCTCTTGCATCTGTTCCTTGTTGTGTCTCTGCTTCATCTATAGACTTATGTGGCTTTTGTTCATCTGCAGTTTCTTGTGTCTCTTCTCTATCTGTAGTCTGTTATGTCTGTCCTCCATCTGTAGCCTCTTGTACCTATCCTTCATCGAAAGTCTCATGTGCCTTTCCTCCATTAGTAGCTTCCTGTACATCTCCTCCATCTTAGTCACCTGTGTCTCTCCTCCATCTGTAATGTCCTGTGACCCTCCTGCAACTGTAGCCCTTATGTCTCTCCTCCATCTGTAGTCTGTTGTCCCTCTCCTCCATCTCCAGTCTCCTGTATCTCTCCACCATCTGTTGCCCCCTATGGCTCTCCTCCATCTGTAGTCTCCAGTGCCTCTACTCTATCAGCAGTCTCTTCTGTCCATCGTTATTTGTAGATCCTTGTATCTTTCATCCATCTGTAGCCTCCTGCATCTCTATTCTTCTGTGATTCATGCAATTGTAGCCTCTTGTGTCTCTCCTCCATCTGCAGCCTCTCTGTGTCCTCAATACCTTTGAACTGAATTGAATTGACTTTATTACTTACACCCTTTACATACATGAGGAGTAAAAATCTTTATGTTATGTCTCCGTCTAAATGTGCGATGCGTAATTTCTAGTAATTTGTAATAAATAGTACGTACAATAGGACAGTCAATATAGCATAGAAATACAATTGCATTAGCGTGAATTAATTAATCTGATGTCCTGGTGAAGAAGCTGTCCTGGAGCCTGTTGGTCCTGGCTTTTATGCTGCGGTACCATTTCCCGGTGGGCACGTGGCCAAGTGGTTAAGGCATTGGACTAGTGACCTGAAGGTTGTGAGTTTAAGACCCAGCCAAGAGAATGTGTTGTGTCCTTGGACAAGGCACTTAATCATACATTGCTCTGTGAGGACACTGGTGCCAAGCTGTATGGGTCCTAATGCCCTTCCCTTGGACTACATTGGTGTCGTGGAGAGGGGAGACTTGCAGCATGGGCGACTGCTGGTCTTCCATACAACCTTGCCCAGGCCTGTGAGTGAAGAGTGAAGACTTTCCAGGCGCAGATCCATGGTCTCGCAAGACTAACGGATGCCTTTAAACCATGCACAGACGGTAGCAGTTGGAACAGTTTGTGGTTGGGGTGATTTGGGTCTCCAATGATCCTTCGGGCCCTTTTTACACACCTGTTTCTGTAAACATCCCAAATCATGGGAAGTTCACATCTACAGATGCGCTGGGCTGTCCGCACCACTCTCTGCACAATCCTGTGGTTAAGGGAAGTACAGTTCCCATACCAGGCAGTGATGCAGACAGTCAGGATGCTCTCAGTCGTGCCCCTATAGAAAGTCATTAGGATTTGGGGACCCATACAAAACTTCTTCAGCCGTCTGAGGTGAAAGAGGTGTTGTTGTGCCTTTTTCACCACACAGCTGGTGTATACAGACAACGTGAGATCCTCAGTGAGATCTATAGTCGCTTGTATCTCTCCTCCATCTGTAGTGCCTTGTGTCTCTGTAAATCTGTCATCATCAGTGTCACCCCTTCGTCTATACATCCTTGTGTCTCTCCTCCATTAATAGTCCCATCTGGCTGTCATCCATCTGCAGTCTCCCTTATCTCTCTTCCATCTGTAGTCTCCAGTGACTCTTGTCCATCAGTAATCTCCTGTATCTCTCCTCCATCATCAGATTCTTGTGTCTCTCCCCATCTGTAGTCTCTTGTGTCTCTCCACCAGTTGTCATCGTTTGTGTCTCTCCTCCATCCACAGCCTCTTGTGTCTTTCCTCTATCTCTAGTCTCCTGTGCCTCTCCTGCATCTGCAGTTTCTCATGACTCTACTCCATCTGTAGTCTCCTGTGTCTTTCCTCCATGTGCAGTCTCTTCTTCATCTGTACTCTCTTGTGACTCTCCTCCATTTGTTATCTCCTGTGTCTCCATTACCTGCACTCTCCTATGTATCTCCCCCATCTGGTCCACTGTTGTATCTCCTCCATCTCTAGTCTCTAATGGCTGTGCTTCATATGTAGCCTCTTGTATCTCTCCTCCATCTGTAGTCTCCTGTGCCTGTCATCCATCTGTAGGCTCTTGTGTCTCTCCTCAATTTATATTCCCTTCTGCCCCTCCTCCATATGCATCCCATCAGGACCAGGGGACTTATCTACCTTCAGGCCCTCTAGTTTGCTCATCGGTATCTCTTTAGTGACAGTGATTTTATCTAGGTCCTCACCTCCCATTTCGTCCATAACATCTTTCTTTGGCATATTAGACGTATCCTCCACCGTAAAGACCGACACAAAATAAGGAGAAAAGGAGCTTTTTTCCTTCTCCCGTCTGCGTGAGATGTGGGACTTTCGAGAGACTTTGAAGTTTTTTACTGTGACCATGGCCTGTTCTTCATCAAGTTATGGTATTGTTGCATTGTTGTAACTATATGTTATAATTATGTGGTTTTTGTTAGTTTTTCGGTCTTGGTCTGTCCTGTGTTTCTGTGATATCACACTGGAGGAATATTGTATAATTTCTTAATGCATGCATTACTAAATGACAATAAAAGAGGACTGCGTGTCCTCATAATCTAATAATCTAATAATCTAAAATAGTCATTCAATGCCTCAGCCGTTTCCTTTTCCCCTTATCATCTTGCAAGGGACCTACATTGACCTTAGCCACCCTCTTCCGCTTTATATAATTTATAAAAACTTTTGCTATCTGTTTTTATATTTTGTGCTAATTTACTTTCATACTCTATCTTCCCTTTCCTTATTTCTTGTTTAGTTGTTCTCTGTTGCTTTTTAAAGTTTTCCCAGTCCTCCAGTCTCCCACCACTCTTTGCGACTTTGTACATGTGAGCTTTTAATTTGATACTATCTTTTATTTCTTTAGTTATCCAAGGCTGGCTCTCCCCACACTTACTGTCCTTACTTTTGACAGGAATATGCTTTTGTTGAACACTGTGAAAAATCTCTTTGAAGGTATTCCCTTGTTCCTTAACTGTCTTACCAAATAGACTGTGCTCTCAATCCACATTAGCCAAGTTCTCCCTCATCCCGTTGTGGTCTACCTTGTTCAAGCATAATACACTAGTTTTAGATCTAACTATTTCATCCTCCAAATGAATGTGAAATTCAATCATGCTATGATCACACTTTCCAAAGGATCCCTGGCTACAAGATCATTAATCTTACCTGTCTCATTGCACAGGACTAGATCAAGTGCTAATCTCCCTGTCTGTCTCCATATCTAATCTCCTGCATCTCACCTCCATCTGTATTCCGAGCCTTTCCTCCATCTGTAGTCTCTTGTGTCTCTCCTCCATCTGTATTCTTTGTCTCTCCTCCATCTGTGGTTTCCTGTGTCTGGCTGCCATTTGTAGTCTCCTTTGTAGTCTCCATTTGTAGCCAGTTGGGTCTCTCCCTTATCTGCAGTCCTGTGTCTCTTCTCCATCTGTGATCTCCTGTGTCTTTCCACCATCTGTGATCTCCTGTGTCTCTCCACCATCTGTGATCTCCTGTATCTCTCCACCATCTGCAGTCACCTGTGTCTCTCCACCATCTGTGATCTCTTGTATCTCTCCACCATCTGCAGTCACCTGTGTCTCTCCACCATCTGTGATCTCCTGTGTCTCTCCACCATCTGTGATCTCTTGTATCTCTCCACCATCTGCAGTCACCTGTGTCTCTCCACCATCTGTGATCTCCTGTGTCTCTCCACCATCTGTGATCTCCTGTGTCTCTCCACCATCTGCAGTCACCTGTGTCTCTCCACCATCTGTGATCTCCTGTGTCTCCCAACCATCTGTGATCTCCTGTGTCTCTCCACCATCTGCAGTCACCTGTGTCTCTCCACCATCTGTGATCTCCTGTGTCTCTCCACCATCTGCCCTCAGTTATATCTCTCTCCACTCCAGACATTTTGATCTGTAGATTGCAGGCCCTTGAGGTTTATTTGCCCTCCTCCAGTAATGTCTTTGAGCATCATACCAGCATTCATTACAATGCTACAGCCAGCCCAAGTGAATATGATCGGTCGTAGTCTGGTCATTAAGTCTGTTAAGCACACCATATGCAACAGACCATCACTCATTTACTGCATGATTCAGAAGAAATGACCCTGCATTGAATGGTGGAATTTAGTGTAGTTTCTCTTCCCCCTGGTCTTTAAATGGACTACTTACTTAGAAACATAGAAACATAGAAACATAGAAAATAGGTGCAGGAGTAGGCCATTTGGCCCTTCGAGCCTGCACCGCCATTTATTATGATCATGGCTGATCCTCCAACTCAGAACCCCGCCCCAGCCTTCCCTCCATACCCCCTGACCCCCGAAGCCACAAGGGCCATATCTAACTCCCTCTTAAATATAGCCAATGAACTGGCCTCAACTGTTACCTGTGGCAGAGAATTCCACAGATTCACCACTCTCTGTGTGAAGAAGTTTTTCCTAATCTCGGTCCTAAAAGGCTTCTCCTCTATCCTCAATCTGTGGCCCCTCATTCTGGACTTCCCCAAGATCGGGAACAATCTTCCTGCATCTAGCCTGTCCAATCCCTTTAGGATCTTATACGTTTCAATCAGATCCCCCCTCAATCTTCTAAATTCCAACGAGTACAAGCCCAGTTCATCCAATCTTTCTTCATATGAAAGTCCTGCCATCCCAGGAATCAATCTGGTGAACCTTCTTTGTACTCCCTCTAAGGCAAGGATGTCTTTCCTCAGATTAGGGGACCAAAACTGCACACAATACTCCAGGTGTGGTCTCACCAAGGCCTTATACAACTGCAGTAGTACCTCCCTGCTCCTGTACTCGAATCCTCTCGCTATAAATGCCAGCATACCATTCGCCTTTTTCACCGCCTGCTGTACCTGCATGCCCACTTTCAATGACTGGTGTATAATGACACCCAGGTCTCGTTGCACCTCCCCTTTTCCTAATCGGCCACCATTCAGATAATAATCTGTTTTCCTATTTTTGCCACCAAAGTGGATAACTTCACATTTATCCACATTAAATTGCATCTGCCATGAATTTGCCCACTCACCCAACCTATCCAAGTCACCCTGCATCCTCTTAGCATCCTTCTCACAGCTAACACTGCCACCCAGCTTCGTGTCATCCGCAAACTTGGAGATGCTGCATTTAATTCCCTCATCCAAGTCATTAATATATATTGTAAACAACTGGGGTCCCAGCACTGAGCCTTGCGGTACCCCACTAGTCACTGCCTGCCATTCTGAAAAGGTCCCGTTTATTCCCACTCTTTGCTTCCTGTCTGCTAACCAATTCTCCACCCACACCAATACCTTACCCCCAATACCGTGTGCTTTAAGTTTGCACACTAATCTCCTGTGTGGGACCTTGTCAAAAGCCTTTTGAAAATCCAAATATACCACATCCACTGGTTCTCCCCTATCCACCCTACTAGTTACATCCTCAAAAAATTCTATGAGATTCGTCAGACATGATTTTCCTTTCACAAATCCATGCTGACTTTGTCCGATCATTTCACCGCTTTCCAAATGTGCTGTTATCACATCCTTGATAACTGACTCCAGCAGCTTCCCCACCACCGACGTTAGGTTAACTGGTCTATAATTCCCCGGTTTCTCTTTCCCTCCTTTTTTAAAAAGTGGAGTTACATTAGCCACCCTCCAATCCTCAGGAACTAGTCCAGAATCTAACGAGTTTTGAAAAATTATCAATAATGCATTCACTATTTCTTGGGCTACTTCCTTAAGCACTCTGGGATGCAGACCATCTGGCCCTGGGGATTTATCTGCCTTCAATCCCTTCAATTTACCTAACACCACTTCCCTACTAACATGTATTTCGCTCAGTTCTTCCATCTCACCGGACCCTCTGCCCCCTACTATTTCTGGAAGATTATTTATGTCCTCCTTAGTAAAGACAGAACCAAAGTAATTATTCAATTGGTCTGCCATGTCCTTGCTCCCCATAATCAATTCACCTGTTTCTGTCTGCAGGGGACCTACATTTGTCTTTACCAGTCTTTTCCTTTTTACATATCTATAAAAGCTTTTACAGTCAGTTTTTATGTTCCCTGCCAGTTTTCTCTCATAATCTTTTTTCCCCTTCCTAATTAAGCCCTTTGTCCTCCTCTGCTGAACTCTGAATTTCTCCCAGTCCTCAGGTGAGCCACTTTCTCTGGCTAATTTGTATGCTTCTTCTTTGGAATTGATACTATCCCTAATTTCTCTTGTCAGCCACGGGTGCACTACCTTCCTTGATTTATTCTTTTGCCAAACTGGGATGAACAATTGTTGTAGTTCATCCATGCAACCTTTAAATGCTTGCCATTGCATATCCACCGTCAATCCTTTAAGTGTCATTTGCCAGTCTATCTTAGCTAATTCACATCTCATACCTTCAAAGTTACCCCTCTTTAAGTTCAGAACCTTTGTTTCTGAATTAACTATGTCACTCTCCATCTTAATGAAGAATTCCACCATATTATGGTCACTCTTACCCAAGGGACCCCTCACTACAAGATTGCTAATTAACCCTTCCTCATTGCTCAAAACCCAGTCCAGAATAGCCTGCTCTCTAGTTGGTTCCTCGACATGTTGGTTCAAAAAACCATCCCGCATACATTCCAAGAAATCCTCTTCCTCAGCACCTTTACCAATTTGGTTCACCCAATCTACATGTAGATTGAAGTCACCCATTATAACTGCTGTTCCTTTATTGCACACATTTCTAATTTCCTGTTTAATACCATCTCCGACCTCACTACTACTGTTAGGTGGCCTGTACACAACTCCCACCAGCGTCTTCTGCCCCTTAGTGTTACGCAGCTCTACCCATATCGATTCCACATCTTCCCGGCTTATGTCCTTCCTTTCTATTGCGTTAATCTCTTCTTTAACCAGCAATACCACCCCACCTCCCCTTCCTTCATGTCTATCCCTCCTGAATATTGAATATCCCTGAACGTTGAGCTCCATTAATAACAATCTGCACTTTCAATTCATCCACCTTATTACGAATGCTCCTTGCATTGACACATAAAGCCTTCAGGCGCTCTTTTACAACTCTCTTAGCCCTTATACAATTATGTTGAAAAGTGGCCCTTTTTAATGCTTGCCCTGGATTTGTCGGCCTGCCACTTTTACTCTTCTCCTTAGTACTTTTTGCTTCTACCCTCACTTTACACCCCTCTGTCTCTCTGCACTGGTTCCCATCCCCCTGTTGTGAACTAACCTCCTCACGCCTAGCTTCTTTAATTTGATTCCCACCCCCCAACCATTCTAGTTTAAAGTCACCTCAGTAGCCCCCGCCAACAGACCTTGACTTTACAAATAAACTACTTCTGCAGACCTACAGTTTATACCCCTCCTCAACTCAATACACCAGTTCCTTGCATTATCAATAGAGTCACCCCTTAACACCAGATTCTAAGGTTACCCACAGAACTTATCTAACACCCAGAAGTTAGAAAGGGTCCGTTCTTCAATACTGATGAAACCAGGGCTACATCTGCCAGTCTGTTCAGCACAAGCACAAGCAGTAAACTGGAGATAATTTGTGTAAAATATGGCTTTCATAAGGAATAGATTAACTGTCCGAAGTTCCACCCATCTGCTCTCAATAGTCCTGGCCCAGCGATACACCATGCAGTGCTGGGATTGCTATGTGGTATTTGCCTTTGGTGCACACTGATCAGGGAGCAAGGCTCGTCATTTAGCACCACAGCAACCATCTAGCGCCCTGCCTTTTCCTCAGGTTCACAGTGCTATAGATCTCCTCTACTTCATCCCCTCACTTTCCTGTAGATCAAGGAAGATATTGAAACACTATCACAACTTCTTTGTAACTCCAGCAAAACAAAAAAGGCTGGACTCCCCCAGATGGCAAGAAGCAACACCAATTCTGATGCAGGCTCTTTGACCTGAAGCATTGACTCTGTTTCTCTCCCCACAGATGCTGCCCGACCTGCGGAGCCCCACAGCGTCCAATTTTTGTTTTGTACTTCCAGCATTGTGATTGAATTCCCTATAGCCTTTTGCTGAGTGAAATCTGGACCGTTGCCAGAAACAAAAAGGCTGTATCCAGGGTTTGACGTGGTCAAAAATAAACTAAAATCTGCAAAGTAGCAAACAGGACTGAGTGAAGGGCAAGGGAATCAAACAATGTGAATGTCCATGGAATGGAGGCTGCCATTTTCTGAGACTGTACTTACAGCCATCATTTTGCTCAGGATGGCTAAGTCAGAGCAATTGAATGTGGACAGAAAAAATTTCCTGAGACTATTTCCAGGTAAGAAGCTTTTCATTCAGTTATGTGACAATGTTAGGCTTGAAGAAAGAACTGCCTGTGATCTGTAGGAATTACACCTTACTTCAGCTCCAGGCTGACAAGGTCAGGGAGCTGGAACTGGAGCTGGAGCTGGATGCACTCGGGACCACCCGGGAGGATGAAAACCTCACAGATAAGACTTTTACTGAAGTTGTCACACCCAGAGCGCAGGCTTCAGACAGTAGATGCATGACCATCAGGTGAAGTAAGGGGACAAGCAGTCAGTGCAGGGTTCCCCTGTGGCCATCCCTCTCAGCAACAAGTGTACCCCTTTGGATACTACTGAGGGGTGGGAAATGACCTATCAGGACATAACAGTACTCAGGCCTGTGGCACTGTGGCCAGCTCTGAGGCTCAACAGGGAAGCGTAACATCAGGCAGGGCTGCAGTGATAGGAGACTCAAGAGTTAGGGGGATGGACAGGAGACTCTGTGGCTGAAAAAGAGAAGCTAGGGTGGTGTGTTGCCTCCCATGTGCAAGGGTCCAGAGCAACTGGAGAACGTTCTCAAGAGGGAGGGTGAGCAGCCAGAGGTTGTGATGCACATTGGCACCGAAGTCATGGGTAGAAGAGGGGAAGAAGTCCTACACAGTGAGCATAGGGAGTCAGGGGAAAGGTTGAAGAACTGGACTGTCAATGTAGTCATCTCTGGATCACTCCCAGTGCTGTGTGCTAGTCAGGGCAGGAACGGAATGATGACACAGTTGAGTGCGTAGCTGATGATCTGGTGCATGGGGCAGGGTTTCAGATTTATGGATCATTGAAATCTCTTCTGGGAAGGTATGAACTGTGTTACACCTGAACCCAAGGGGGACAGATATCCTTGCAGGCAGGTTTTCTAGAGCTATTGGGAGGGGTTAAACCTAGTTGGCAGAGGGATGGGAACTGGTGTGATAGGGCTGAGGATGGGGCAGTTGGAGTACAAGTCGATGCAGTGTGCAGTGACACTGTGAAGATGCACAGGCAGACAATCAGGCAAAATTGCAGTCAGTGGGATGAGTCAAAGTATAACATGGGGGACAGAATCATAAAGAGTGATGAATACGGGACTGAAGGTGTTTTGAATGCACTCAGTATATGGAGTAAGGTGCAACTAGAGATAGGGAGCTATGACGTTGTGGGCAGCACCAAGACGTGGCTGAAAGAAGATCATAGTTGGGAGCTTATCATCCTCGTATACACCTTGTAATAAAAGGGCAGGGAGGTAGGCAGAGGCGGTGGGATAGCTCTGCTGGTTTAAAAAAACTGAAATCAAATCCTTAGAAAGAGGTGACATAGGATCAGAAGATGTAGAATCATTGTGGGTAGAGTTAAGAAACTTCAAGGGTAAAAAGATTCTGATAGAAGTTATATACATGCCCCCAAACAGAAGCCAGAATGAGGGATAAAATTTTCAATGAGAAAGAGAAAAAGCACATAATAGGCAATGTTACGAAAGTCATGAAGGATTTTAATATGCAAGTAGATTGGGAAAATCAGGTTGGTGCTGGATCCCCAGAAAGGGAATTTGTAGAATGCCTCTGTGATGGCTTTTTAGAGCAGCTTGTGGTTGAGCTCACTAGAGGAAAGGCAATTCTGGATTGGGTGTTGTGTATGAATCAGATTTGGTTAAGGAGCTTAATGTAAAGTGATCATAACAGGAGTCAGTGATCATAATATGATAAAATTCACCCAGCAATTTGAGGGGGAGAAGATAAAGTCAGATGTATCCATGTAAAGGCAGATGTTTAAAGTCAGTGGAGTTAAGGGAATTATAGAGGCATGGGAGAGGAGCTGGTCAAAGTTGATTGGAAGGGGACACTAGCAGGGATGATGGCAGAGCAGCAATGGCTGGAGTTTCTGGGGACAATTCAGAAGGCGTAGAGTAGATACATACCAAAGAAGAAGTATTCTAAAGGGAGGATGAGACAACCGTAGTTGGCAAGGGAAGTCAAAGACAGAATAAATGCAAACAAAAGAGAGGGCATGTAATACAGTAAAAATTAGCAGGAAGTTAGAGGATTGGGAAACTTTTAAAAATCAGCAGAAGACAACTAAATCAACCATGAGGAGGGAAAAGCAGTAATATGAAGGGAAGCTCACCAAAACTATCAAAGAGGATACCAAAAGTTTCTTCAGATATATTAAAGGGAAAAGAGAGTTGAGAGTGGATATTGGACTACTGGAAAATGGTGCCAGAGAGGTAGTAATGGAGGACGAAGAAATGCTGGACAAGCTTAAGAAGAATTTTGGGTCAGTCTTCACTTGGAAGGCACTAGCTATATGCCCGAAATTCAAGAGTGTCAGGGGGCAGAAGTGAATGTTGTTGCCATTACTAAGGAGAAGGTGCTCAGAATGTTGAAATATTTGAAGGTGGATAAGTCACTCCACCAGATGGACTACATCCAGAATTCTGAACGGGTCGGTGAAGGATTGTGGAGGCATTAGTAATGATCTTCCAAGAATCAGTAGGTTGTGCAATGGTTCTGGAGGACTGGAAAATTGCAAATGCCATTCCATTTTTAAGAAGGGAGGGAGGCAGAAGAAAGGAAATAATAGTCCATTTAACCTGACTTCTGTGGTGGAGAAAATTTTGAAGTCCATTATTAAGAAAGAGTTTTCGCAGTACTTGGAGTCACATGACAAAATAGGCCAAAGTCAGCATGGTTTCCTGAAGGGGCAATCTTTCCTGAGAAATCTGCTGAAATTCTTTGAGAAAAAACCAGGCAGGATGGACAAAAAAGAGTCGGTGGATGTTTACCTGGATTTTCAAAAGGCCTCTGACAAGGTCCCGCACATGAGGGTGCTTAACAAGATAGGAGCCCATGGTATTACAGGGAAGATACTGGCATGGATAGAAAATTGGGTGATTGGCAGAAGACAAAAAGACGAACTAAAAGGAGCCTATTCTGGTTGGTTGCTGGTGACAAGTGTTCTGTAAGGGTTGGTATTTGGACCACTTCTTTTCATGTTATGTCAATAAACTAGATGACAGAATTGTTGGCTTTGTGGCCAAGTTTGCAGATGGTACAAAGATAGGAGGAGGGGCAGGTAGTTTTGAGGAAGAAGGGAGTCTGCAGAAGGACTTGGACAGATTGGGAGAAATGACAAAGAAGTGGCAGATGGAATATAGTGTTGAGAAGTGTATGATCATGCACTTTGGTAGAAGGAATAAAGGCATAAACTATTTCCTAACTGGGGAAAAATTCAAAAATCTGAGGTGCAAAGGGACCTTGGAGTCCTTGTGCAGGATTCCCTGAAGCTTAACTTGCAGCTTGAGTCGGTGGTGTGGAAGTGAAATGCAATGTTAGCATTCACTTTGAGAGGACTACAATACAAGAGCAAGGATAGGACGCTGAGGCTTTATATTGGTCAGGCCGCTATTCTATGGGATTCAAAGCCTTTGGCACATTTTCCAAAGTGGTGTTGACCCATCTCCTGTCATCAACATATCATAGGCCATCTGTCCAAGTACGAGCAGCGCATGCCTAAATTGATTACCCAGACTCTCAGATAACCCCATATTACGTCAACATCAGATTCAAGGCAAGGACAATTTTTCTCTTCTTATGAGCAAGTATAGTAAAGGGAAGAAGGTGTTCTTAAATATAAAGAGATGGCAAGAGGCTAAGATTGAAAGCTTGCCTGTAGTTGTTGAGGCCTGTTGAAGGACTCTAGATATGTGCAATTATTGGCTTTATTTTGCAAATGAAGCCAATAATTGTATTTTTGATCAGGTGGAATTTCCAGGAGTACTTCCCCTCTGAGAAAAGATGGTTCAAGATGGAGCATCTCAGTTGATGAATAAAGTACAGTGCCTATTCATTCATCCCTGACGCACCCCCCCCCCCACCCCCGGATGTTTTACAACATTGAGTCACAGTGGATTTAATTTGGCTTTTTTTTTTACACTGGTAAACAGAAAAGACTCTTCCGTGTCAAAGTGCAAACAAATTTCTACAAATTTCCTATTTCAGTGGTTGGTTAATTGATGCAGAAGATCCTGAGAGGCAGGATTTATGAACATTTGGTGTGGCATAATATGATTAGGAATAGTCAGCATGGCTTTGTCAAAGGCAGGTTGTGCCTCACAAGCCTGATTGAATTTTTTGAGGATGTGACTAAACACATTGATGAAGGTAGAGCAGTAGATGTAGTGTATATGGATTTCAGCAAGGCATTTAATAAGATACCCCATGCAAGGTTTATTGAGAAAGTAATGAGGCATGGGATCCAAGGGGACATTACTTTGTGGATCCAGAACTGGCTTGCCCACAGAAAGCAAAGAGTGGATGTAGACGGGTCACATTCTGCATGGAGATCAGTGACCAGTGATGTGCCTCAGGGATCTGTTCTGAAACCCCCTACACTTCATGACTTTTATAAATGAACTGGATGAGGAACTAGAGGGATTGGTTAGTAAATTTGCTGATGTAATAAGGGTTGGAGGTATTGTGGATAGTTTGGAGGGCTGTCAGAGGCTACAGCAGGACATTGATAGGATGCAAAAATGGGCTGAGAAGTGGCAGATGGAGTTCAACCCAGATAAGTGTGAGGTGGTTCATTTTGGTAGGTCAAATATGATGGCAGAATATAGTATTAATGGTAAGACTCTTGGCAGTGTGGAGGATCAGAGGGATCTTGGGGTATGAATCCAAAGGACACTCAAGGCTGCTGCGCAGGTTGACTCTATGGTTAAGAAGGCATACAGTGCATTGGCCTTCATCAATCGTGGGATTGAGTTTAGGAGCTGAGAGGTAATGTTGCAGCTATGTAGAACCCTGTTCAGACCCACTTGGAGTACTGTACTCAGTTCTGGTCGCCTCACTGTAGGAAGGATGTGGAAACCAGAGAAAGGGTGCAGAGGAGATTTACAAGGACGTTGCCTGGATTGGGAGCATGACTTATGAAATAGGTTGAGTGAACTCGGGCTTTTTTCCTTGGAGCAACGGAGGATGGGAAGTGACTTGATAGAGGTGTATAAGGTGATGAGAGGCATTGATCATGTGGATAGTCAGAGGCCTTTTTTCCCAGGGCTGAAATGGCTAGCATGAGAGGGCATAGTTTTAAGGTGCTTGGAAGTAGGTAAAGAGGAGATATCAGTGGTAAGATCTTTACGCAAAGAGTGGTGAGTCTGTGGAACGGGCTGCCAACAACGGTGGTGGAGGTGGATATGACAAGGTTTTTTAAAAGACTCCTGGATAGGTATATGGAGCTCAGAAAAATAGAGGACTATAGGTAACCTTAGGAAATTTCTCATTAAGGACATGTTCGGCACAGCTTTGTGGGCCAAAGGGCCTGTATTGTGCTGTAGGTTTTCTATGCTTCTATGTTTCTAAGTTGGTCTAAATTTATAACAATTATTAAACACAAAATAATTGATTGCATAATTACTTACCCCTGTCAAGTCAGTATTTATAGATGCACCTTTGGCAACAATTACAGCCTTGAGTCTGTGTGGATAGGTCTCTATCAGCTTTGCACATCTGGACACTACAATTTTCCCCCATTCTTCTTTACAAAACTGCTCAAGCTCTGTCAGATTGCATGGGGATTGTGAGTGAACAACCCTTTTCAAGTCCAGCCACAAATTCTCAATTGGATTGAGGACTGGACTCTGGCTTAGACACTCCAGGATGTGAACTTCGTTGTTTTTAAAGCATTCCTGTGAAGTTTTGTCGCACAAGAGACTTATAAATAAGATACAGATGCATGAAGTTGGAGGAAGTGTATTGGCATGGATAGTGGATTGGTTAACCAATAGAAGGCAGAGAGTTGGTATAAATGGGTGTTTCTCCGGTTGGCAGTCTTTGGTGAGTGGGGTGGCACAGGAGTCGGTGCTGGGCCCGCATCTGTTTACCATTTACATTGATAACTTGGAAGAGGGGACTGAGTGTAGCGTAGCAAAATTTACTGATGACACTAAACTGAGGGAAAAGCAAATTGTACAGAGGATGAGGAGGGTCTGCAAAGGGATATAGATAAGTTAAGTGAGTGGGCCAAGGTCTGGCAGATGGAATACAATGTTGGTAAATGCAAGATCATCCACTTTGGAAGGAATAAAAGAAGAGCAGATTATTACTTAAATGGTGAAAGATTGCAGCATGCTGTTGTGCAGAGGGACTTGGGAGCGCTTGTTTATGAATCGCAAAAAGCTGGCTTGCAGGTACAACAGGTTATTAAGAAGCCAAATGGAACGTTGGCCTTCATTGCTAGATGGATTGAATTCAAGAGCAGGGAGATCATGCTGCAACTATACAGGGTACTGGTGAGACCACACCTGGAGTATTGTGTACAGTCTGGCCTTCATACTTGAGGAAGGACATACTGGCTTTGGAGATTGATTCCAGGGATGAAGGTGTTAACCTATGAGAAGAGATTGAGTCGCCTTGGACTATACTCGCTGGAATTCAGAAGAATGAGAGGGGATATTATAGAAACATACAAAAATTTGGAAGGGATAGATAAGATAGAAGTAGGAAAGTTGTTTCCATTGGTAGGTGAGACTAGAACTAGGGGACATTGTTTCAAGGTTCAGGGGAGAAGTTTTAGGACAGTGATGAGGAGAAATTGTTTTTCCCGGAGAGTGGTGAATCAGTGGAATTCACTGCCCAAGGAAGCAGTTGAGGCTTATTCACTAAATATATTTAAGAAACAGATAGGTTTTTACATAGTAAGGGAATTAAGGGTTATGGGGAAAAGGCAGGTAGATGGAGCTGAGTTTATGGACAGATCAGCCATGATTTTATTGAATGGTAGGGCAGGCTCGCTGGGCCAGATGGCCTACTCCTGCTCCTATTTCTTATGTTCTTATGTTCTTATGCTTGGGGTCATTGTCTCCCTGGAATACAAATCTTCTCCCAAGTCACAGATCTCATGCAGATGGCATCAGATTTTCCTCTAGGATTTCCCTGAATTTTGTTGTATTTATTTTACCCTCTACCTTCATAAGCCTTCCAGGGCCTGCTGCAATGAAGCATCCCCACAGCGTGATGCAGCCACCACCATGCTCCACGGCAGGGATATATGCTTTCGATGATATGTAGTGTTTGGCTTACGCCAAACATAACATTTAGTCTAATGGCCAAAACGCTCAGTTTTCCTTTCATAAGATCATAGAACTTTCTTCCAGCTGACATCCAAGTCTCCCACATGCCTTCTAGCAAATTCTAACCGAGATATCATGTGAGTTTTTTTTCGACAGTGGCTTTCTCTTTGCCACTCTCCCATAAAGCTGTGACTGGTGAAGCTCCTGGGCAACAGTTGTTGTATGTGCAGTCTCTCCCATCTCAGCCGCTGAAGCTTGTAACTCCTCCAGAGTTGCCATCGGTCTCTTGGTGGCCTCCCTCACTCGTCCCCTTCTTGCACAGTCAGTCAGTTTTTGAGGTCAGCCTGCTTTACGCAGATTTACACCTGTGCCATATTCTTTCTATTTCTTGATGATTGACAACTGTATGCCAAGGGATATTTAGTGACTTGGAAATTTTCTTGTATCCATCTCCTGACTTGTGCTTTTCAATAACCTTTTCACGGAGTTGCTTGAAGTGTTCTTTTCGTCTTCATGGTGTAGTTTTTGACAGGATATTGACACATCAGCAGTTGGACCTTCCAGATACAGGTGTATTTTTACTACAATCAATTGAAATACCTTGACTTCACCCAGGTCTCCAAAAACAGATCTCCATTGAACTAATCATGTGACTTCTAAAACAAAATGGCTGCACCAGGATGAGTTGGTGTGTCATATTAAAGGGGGTGAATATTTACGCATTCAACAGGAATTCTGCAGATGCTGGAAATTCAAGCAACATACATCAAAGTTGCTGGTGAACGCAGCAGGCCAAGCAGCATCTATAGGAAGAGGCGCAGTCGACGTTTCAGGCCGAGACCCTTCGCCAGGACTAACTGAAGGAAGAGTGAGTAAGGGATTTGAAAGCTGGAGGGGGAGGGGGAGATGCAAAATGATAGGAGAAGACAGGAGGGGGAGGGATAGAGCCGAGAGCTGGACAGGTGATAGGCAAAAGGGGATACGAGAGGATCATGGGACAGGAGGTCCGGGAAGAAAGACCGGGGGGGGGGTTGACCCAGAGGATGGGCAAGAGGTACATTCAGAGGGACAGAGGGAGAAAAAGGAGAGTGAGAGAAAGAATGTGTGCATAAAAATGAGTAACAGCTGGGGTACGAGGGGGAGGTGGGGCCTAGCGGAAGTTAGAGAAGTCAATGTTCATGCCATCAGGTTGGAGGCTACCCAGACGGAATATAAGGTGTTGTTCCTCCAACCTGAGTGTGGCTTCATCTTTACAGTAGAGGAGGCCGTGGATAGACATGTCAGAATGGGAATGGGATGTGGAATTAAAATGTGTGGCCACTGGGAGATTCTGCTTTCTCTGGCGGACAGAGCGTAGATGTTCAGCAAAGCGGTCTCCCAGTCTGCGTCAGGTCTCACCAATATATAAAAGGCCACATCGGGAGCACCGGACGCAGTATATCACCCCAGTCGACTCACAGGTGAAGTGATGCCTCACCTGGAAGGACTGTTGGGGGCCCTGAATGGTGGTAAGGGAGGAAGTGTAAGGGCATGTGTAGCACTTGTTCCGCTTACACGGATAAGTGCCAGGAGGGAGATCAGTGGGGAGGGATGGGGGGGGAACGAATGGACAAGGGAGTTGTGTAGGGAGCGATCCCTGCGGAATGCAGAGAGAGGGGGGGAGGGAAAGATGTGCTTAGTGGTGGGATCCCGTTGGAGGTGGCGGAGTTACGGAGAATAATATGTTGGACCCGGAGGCTGGTGGGGTGGTAGGTGAGGACCAGGGGAACCCTATTCCTAGTGGGGTGGTGGGAGGATGGAGTGAGAGCAGATGTACGTGAAATGGGGGAGATGCGTTTAAGAGCAGAGTTGATAGTGGAGGAAGGGAAGCCCCTTTCTTTAAAAAATGAAGACATCTCCCTCGTCCTAGAATGAAAAGCCTCATCCTCAGAGCAGATGCGGTGGAGACGGAGGAATTGTGAGAAGGGGATGGCGTTTTTGCAAGAGACAGGGTGAGAAGAGGAATAGTCCAGATAGCTGTGAGAGTCAGTAGGCTTATAGTAGACATCAGTGGATAAGCTGTCTCCAGAGACAGAGACAGAAAGATCTAGAAAGGGGAGGGAGGTGTCGGAAATGGACCAGGTAAACTTGAGGGCAGGGTGAAAGTTGGAGGCAAAGTTAATAAAGTCAACGAGTTCTGCATGCGTGCAGGAAGCAGCGCCAATGCAGTCGTCGATGTAGGGAAGGAAAAGTGGGGGACAGATACCAGAATAGGCACGGAACATAGATTGTTCCACAAACCCAACAAAAAGGCAGGCATAGCTAGGACCCATACGGGTGCCCATAGCTACACCTTTAGTTTGGAGGAAATGGGAGGAGCAAAAGGAGAAATTATTAAGAGTAAGGACTAATTCCGCTAGACGGAGCAGAGTGGTGGTAGAGGGGAACTGATTAGGTCTGGAATCCAAAAAGAAGCGTAGAGCTTTGAGACCTTCCTGATGGGGGATGGAAGTATATAGGGACTGGACATCCATGGTGAAAATAAAGCGGTGGGGGCCAGGGAACTTAAAATCATCGAAAAGTTTAAGAGCGTGAGAAGTGTCACGAACATAGGTCGGAGGGGATTGAACAAGGGGTGATAAAACCGTGTCAAGGTATGCAGAAACGAGTTCGGTGGGGCAGGAGCAAGCTGAGACAATAGGTCGGCCAGGACAGACAAATTTGTGGATCTTGGGTAGGAGGTAGAAACGGGAAGTGCGAGGTGTGGGAACTATAAGGTTGGTAGCAGTGGATGGGAGATCCCCTGAGCGGATAAAGTCGGTGATGGTGTGGGAGACAATGGCCTGGTGCTCCTTAGTGGGGTCACGATCGAGGGGTAAATAAGAGGAGGCATCCGCGAGTTGTCGCTGTGCCTCGGCAAGGTAGAGGTCAGTACGCCAGACTACAACAGCACCCCCTTTATCAGCGGGTTTAATAATAATGTTAGGATTAGTGCGGAGGGAGTGGAGAGCAGAGCGTTCCAAAGGAGTGAGGTTGGAATGGGGACAAGGTGCGGTGAAGTCGAGACGGTTGATGTCCCGTCGGCAGTTGGCAATAAAGAGATCCAGAGCAGGCAGAAGACCAGAGCGGGGTGTCCATGAAGAAGAGGAAGGTTGAAGACGGGAGAAGGGGTCATCGGTGGGGGTGGAAGAGTCCTTGCCGAAGAAGTAGGCTCGGAGACGGAGACGGCGGAAGAAGAGTTCCGCATCGTGGCGAACACGGAACTCGCTGAGGTGTGGGCGAAAGGGGACAAACGTGAGGCCCTTACTGAGGACAGAGGGTTCTGCCTCCGACGGTTGAAGGTTGGAGGGGATGGTAAAGACCCGGCACGGATGAGAGCTGTGATTGGCGGGGAGGGAGGAGGCTGGGGGTGTCAGTGGAGAGGGGAGGGTTGGGGTGAGAGGAAGAGGGAGCCTCTGAGGGCCCAGGAGCTGACGGTGGGATCTGAGGGAGACGGGGCTGCGGAGTGGTGGTGGGGGAAGGGGAGACGGGAGTCACAATGGCAGCACATAAAGACCCGGCCTGGAGTTCAAGGCTGGAGTCGCAGTTGGTGGTTGCGCAATCACTTCGAATGAGTCCATGGTCGTTGCTGGAGTCCGGGTTTTGAATATGTCCTGGGGTGTTGGAGCCGCCGAGATCAATGGCAGAGGCCGCAATTGAAAGTTCATGCCTGCTAGCGTCGGGGCCGGCAGGCTCTGCAGTCCGTAGATGTAAGATCTTGCGATCTTTGCCTAACATGACAAAGTCAAAAAAACGGCGATTGCAGGCGTGGATCCGACGGAGGATGAAATAACGGGTAGGACCATTACAGACGGCGAAGAAAGTGTCCCGAAGGTGTGGAAGGGTCTGGGATAGGGACACCAAGTACCTCCTCATGGCGGAGAGCGTCGCCTTCAGAGCTTGACGGGAGAAGCGGCGAGAGGTAGAGTCAATAAAATGTGAGTACCTGGGATCCTCAGAAGGTCCAAATTGAGAGGCTTGGAAACGAATCCTAAAGCCAACTGGAGTAAGTTGGCGACGGAGGCACGTTCCAAGAAAGTAATTTACGCATTCAATTACTTTGTGTATCATATTTGTAATTAATTTAGCTCACTTTGTAGAGATCTGTTTTCACTTTGAAAAGAAGGAGTATTTTTCTGTTGATCAGTGTTAAAAAAGACAAATTAAGTCTGCTGTGATTCAATGTTGTAAAACAACAAAATATGAAAACTTCCAAGGGTGTGAATACACTTTATAGGCACTGTAAAATATGATCCAGTCTCTGACTTAAAAGAGGCTTTTAATAAGACCTGTTTTACCAAATCCCTCAACCTTGAAGCTTTGGTCCCAGGAGATGAAGGTGATAACATTCAGAATAGACAACAAAGGCAGATCTGGTGTAAATGAAAAAGAGGCAAGGCAGTTTTCTAAGGATCAAGGGGTTTGAGGGACATGGGGTTCACTGACTGAAATCCATAAGGAGACAGATTCTGGAAAGGTGTAATAATAACATGGTTTTTTTGGTGGGAGATTTTAATTTCCCAAATATCGATTGGCAGCTCCCTGGAGCAAGGGGTTTAGATGGGGTAGAATTTGTTAGGTGTGTTCAGGAAGGTTTCTTGACACAATATGTAGATAAGCCTACAAGAGGAGAGGCTGTACTTGATCTGCTATTGGGCAATGAACCTGGTCAGGTGTCAGTCTCTCAGTGAGAGAGCATTTTGGAGATAGTGATCACAATTCTATCTCCTTTACCATAGCATTGGAGAGGGATAGGAACAGACAAGTTAGGAAAGCATTTAATTGGAGTAAGAGTAAATTTGAGGCTATCAGGCAAGAACATGGAAGCATAAATTGGGAACAGATGTTCTCAGGGAAATGTACGGAAGCAATGTGGCAAATGTTCAGGGGATATTTGTGTGGAATTCTGCATGGTTACATTCCAATGAGACAGGGAAATGTTGATAAGGTACAGGAACTGTGGTGTACAAAGGCTGTTGAAAATCTAGTCAAGAAGAAAAGAATAGCTTACGAAAGGTTCAAGCAACTAGATAATGATAGAGATCTAGAAGATTATAAGGCTAACAGGAAAGAGCTGAAGAAAGAAATTAGGAGAGCCAGAAGGATCATGAGAAGGCCTTGGTGGACAGGATTGAGGAAAACCCCAAGGCATTCTACAAGTACGTGAAGAGCAAGAGGATAAGACGTGAGAGAATAGGACCAATCAAGTGTGACAGTGGAAAAGTGTGTATGGAACCGGAGCAGATAGCAGAAGCACTTAATGAACACTTTGCTTCAGTATTCACTACTGAAAAGGATCTTGGCGATTGTAGGGATAACTTACAGTGGACTGAAAAGCTTGAGCATGTAGATATTAAGAAAGATGATGTGCTGGAATTTTTGGAAACTATAAAGTTGGATAAGTCTCCAGGACTGGATGAGATGTATCCCAGGCTACTGTGGGAGGCAAGGGAGGAGATAGCTGAGCCTCTAGTGATGATCTTTGCATCATCAATGGGGACGGGAGAGGTTCTGGAGGATTGGAGGGTTGCAGATGTTGTTCCATTCTTCAAGAAAGGGAGTGAGATAGCCCAGGAAATTATAGACCAGTGAGTCTTACTTCAGTGGTTGGTAAGTTGATGGAGAAGATCCTGAGAAGCAGGATTTATGAAAATTTGGAGAGGCATAATATGATTAGGAATAGTCAGCATGGTTTTGTCAAAGGCAGGTTGTGCCTTACGAGTCTGATTGAATTTTTTGAGGATGTGACTAAACACATTGATGAAGGTAGAGCAGTAGATGTAGTGTATATGGATTTCAGCAAGGCATTTGATAAGATACCCCATGCAAGGTTTATTGAGAAAGTAAGGAGGCATGGGATCCAAGGGGGCATTGTGGATCCAGAACTGACTTGCCCACAGAAGACGGTTGTAGACAGGTCATATTCTGCATGGAGGTTTGTCACCAGTGGAGTGCCTCAGGGATCTGTTTTGGGACCCTCTCTCTTAGTGATTTTTATAAATGAACTGGATGAGGAAGTGGAGGGATAGATTAGTAAATTTGCTGATGACACAAAGGTTGGGGGTGTTGTGGATAGTGTGGTGGGCTGTCAGAGGTTACTGCGGGACATCGATAGGATGCAAAACTGGACTGAGAAGTGGCAGATGGAGTTCAACCCAGATAAGTGTGAGGTGGTTCATTTTCGTAGGTCAAATATGATGTCAGAATATAGCATTAATGGTAAGACTCTTGGTGGTGTGGAGGATCAGAGGGATCTTGGGGTCCGAGTCCATAGGACGCTCAAAGCTGCTGCGCAGGTTGACTCTATGGTTAAGAAAGCATACTGTACATTGGCCTTCATCAATTGTGGGATTGTGTTTTGGTCAGACCCCACTTGGAGTGCTGTGCTCAATTCTGGTCGCCTCACTGCAGGAAGGATGTGGAAAACTTAGAAAGGGTGCAGAGGAGATCTACAAGGATGTTGCCTCGATTGGGGAACATGCCTTATGAGAATAGGTTGAGTGAAATTGGCCTTTTCTCCTTGGAGCGACAGAGGATGAAAGGTGACCTGATAGGGGGTACAAGATAATGAGAGGCATTGATCGTGTGGAAAGTCAGAGGCATTTTCCCAGGGCTGAAATGGCTAACATAGGAGGGCATAGTTTTAAGGTGCTTGGAAACAGTTACAGAAGAGATGTCAGGGGTAAGTTTTTTGCACAAAGAGTGGTGAGTGTGTGGAATGGGCTGCCGGCAATGGTGGTGGAGGCGGATACGATACAGTCTTTTAAGAGACTCCTGGACAGGTACATGGACCTTAGAAAAACAGAGGACTAAGTGTAAGCCTAGGTAATTTCTAAGATAAGGACATGTTCGGCACAGCATTTTGGGCCGAAGGGCCTGTATTGTGCTGCAGGATTTCTATGTTTCTATGTTTCTATAACTCATGAATCCAGAATCAGTGAAGACTTGTTCCCCATCAATGAACCTGGGTAAAGGTGGAAGAGTCGAGGCCTTGCCCTTGCTGAAGACTTCTTCAAAATCCTTGTTGATGGAAGGGATTTCAACTGGCTTGGGTGTTGCAACTGCCCTGATCCTCGCTCCGAGGATGACTTCTGAGAATTCTTCGGTATTGGGGGTGATTCAGGAGACCTCTGAGTCCCCTCCATAGGTTCACTAGAGTCTTCAGTTGAAAAAGACCAAATCAGAGTCCACATCCTCGTCTATATCCTCTGCTCCCAGTACAGGCTCCAAGAGTCTACATTTAGGAACCCTTTCCTTCGGATGGGACCTGGTGACTGGATCCCTTACAAACAAGAGAAAATCTGCAGATGCTGGAAATCCGAGCAACACACATAAAGTACTGGAGGAACTCAGCAGGTCAGGCAGCATCTGTGGAAAAGAGTAAACAGTCAACGTTTCGAGTTGAAACGCTTTGGCAGGACTGGAGAAAAAAATCTGGGAGTCGATTTAAAAGCTGGAGGGAGGGGAGAGAGAAACACCAGGTGTTTCATAGCATTCTGCTTGACTTTCCTAATTACTGCACTCTGACACCAGATCCTTCTCCATCTTACAGTCCTGATCTCTCACTATTTTCGTAAAAGTATATTAATTTTATTTTTCTTGTCAAATCAAAAATTACACATTTCTGCCATAGATTTCTCTGTATGCCAGTTGTTTTCCCACTCTTTTAGCCTATATTGATAGCTTTGAAGGCTACAGACACCCTGTGATTGCCTGGCTCCCTCCCTACCATTGTGTGGTCAGCAATTTGAGCAATTATATTTCTAGTCCTTTCGTCTGAGTGAGATACAAAGTGAAAAAGGTTGTAGACCCTGTGCACACCCGTCCTTGCATTTCATTCCATCAGGAAAAAATCTATTTATTCCTGTCAGCTTTTTCCTGTCAGCTAGCCAATGCTGTATCTACACTAATACACTACTGCTTACAGCAGGAGCTTTTATTTTCCTTTGATGTGTCACTTTATTAAATGACTTCTGGAAGACTGTGCAGTGCAAACAAACCAGTCCCTCTGTATCCACAGCATCTTTACTACTCCAAAGGATGCAATAAATTGTTCAAACATAATGTCGCCTTTCATAAAACTGTGTACACATTGTTTAATGAACTTCGATTTTTCTTCAATTATAACTTTCTTAATAATAATTTGTAACATTCCCTGGAATAAATTGGGCTTTGTCGCAGAGGTAGATTGGGCTTTGTCAAGGGAATAGAATGTTTCCATTCCTGCACTAGAATGCATTTTATTCTTGTAGTCGAATGGATGCTATCTTTCCTGTAGGACAATAAATTCCATCCCCTAAATACAATAAATTGCATCCCTGAGGTCGAATGGGATCCAACCCTCTGTTGAAAGTGGCAATCGGTTCAGATGTGTTCTCTGATTTTGATTTTGAGCCCAACCCCATGCTATATTTGCAGCACCTAAAACCAGCTTCTCTTACCATCTTCCACCATGCAGCCTGGACTGCAGGCTCAGGGTTCCCATCACCTCCCACCCGAAGCAAGAGCTCAGTCTGGTTCTGCCGACTTCTCTGTGAGCCGGTTTAAGACCCAGAGGCTGGGTACGGCTCGAGCCCGGACAGCGGAGCAGAGGGACAACTGAGAATGGTGTTCTGTCTGCACAGCCATAAATCAAAGCTAAATCTATAACATTTATCTGCTAGTAGGTGCTTGTTTCTAATCTTAAAGATAAAGTACTCTGGTTGATTGATTTGGATGTATGTCTAGCTCATAGAATACTGCTACAATTTTCTTCCAATACCTTGAGGAGGTTTTCCATCCTCCGGAGTGGCTGCGTATTTATTTAGCTGAGAGAACACACCATTCGTCTGTCTCGGGGGGGGGGGGGCATTCCACTGCAATAACCTGTATTTCAATTGCACTTACCTAATTCAGGTGAGATTGTCATGTTTTCCTGCAACATCTAATGCAGAGAAGGCAATTCTAAAATGTATTTTCCCATTTTGATGTGTTTGTTTTTTAAAATCCAGTTGGTGAAAGTTTTAGTAGATGTGGAAATTGATTAACACATTACGCACATTGGAAATTTACTTCAGGGAGTGCTCATTAGATTAGACCCTGACAGCTTTATGAGGATGCTGGATTGAAACCAACAGAATCTAAATTTAGATGAGACATTTATGGACACAATGGCAGGTACGTACACAGTACTCACAAGATTTGCATCAACATTTCCGTGACAGAGCAGAATATGTTAAACCACACTTGTTAGTTCATTAAATATTTTACTGCCTTAGTGATACGGATCTAGTTTCACAAGATACCTGTCTATGTCTCTTCAAACTCTCCCTGCAGTGAAAGTTGGAAAGAAATTCTTTGGCTCTGATCTTTCCTGGATGGCACGTTCAGAAAGGGGAAGTGAGAGAATTATGTGTCAATTTCCTCAAGGTTTTGACATCCTTTGGTTTGCCTCTGACCTTCCCGCTGACCCAGAAGGCAGGCTCTTGGGTAAGTCGACAGGCTGGTTAACGGGCTGGTTGACAGCTGATTGACAGTTTGAGTAAGGAATTACTGGTGAGACTGATTCACAGGTTGATCGATATGGATTTAGAGGCTGATTAACCAGATAGTTAACTAATCGATTGACAGACCTTCACAACATGCTGGAGGAACTCAGCAGGCCAGACAGCGTTTATGGAAAAGAGTACGGTTGAGGTTTTGGGCCGAAACCCTTTGGCCATCCTTCCGAAGGGTCTCATCCCAAAACACTTGTTTGATAGGCTGGCACCTGGGAGGACTGTTATGAAAACAAATGGAGTCCTGAAGGCTGGGAATGAGGTGCAAAATTATTTTAACCCGCTGAATCTAGTATCAACAAGATTTAAGAATTCCATCGTTTTGAAAAATATTACTGATAAGGTCCATCAGTTGGAACCGACACCGCAAAAGCAATTGAAGGAATTAATTAGCAAGCATAAAGATTTATTCCCTGACATTCTAAGATGGTGTACAGCTGAAGGGCATGACGTCATTGTAAGTTCAGCCCAGCCGATCAAAGAGCATCCTTATAGAATGAAATTAGAGGAAAGTAAAATAGTTGAACAAGAAATTGGAAACAAGAAGGAACAAGGAAAAAGAGTGGATGACTGTATTGATACAGTGGGGAAGGCTAAATACCTTACAAAGATTGACCTGTTAAAAGGATACTGGGGTGTTCCTTTAACAGAGAGGGCTAAAGAGCATTTCTGACACCATCTGGACCGTATGAGTATAATGTTTTACCCTTCGGGATGACAAATGCTCCAGGGACATTTCAAAGAATGATCAATTCTGTGACTAGAGCGTTAGAAAACACAGGGGCTTATATCGATGATTTAGTTGTATGGCGTGACACGTGGGAAGAGCATATTGCTGCAGTAGAAAAACTGTTTGAAAGGCTGTCCAAGGCTAATCTTACTGTGAACCTTGCTAAAAGTGAGTTTGACCATGCCACAGTTACATATCTTGGCTATGTAGTAGGCCAGGGCCAACTGGCTCCTGTACAGGCCAAAGTTCAAGCTATTGCTGAGGTTTCCGTTCCAATGGGCAAGAAAGTTTTGAGAAGGTTTTTAGAAATGGTTGGGTATTATCATAAGTTTAGTAAGAACTTTGCTGACATTGCTCTCCCCCTAACGAAACTCCTAGGGAAGAGTGAAATATTTGTATGGAGTGATCTTTCCCAGGAGGCATTTGAATGTCTGAAAATCATCCTGTGTTATCATCCTGTGCTCAAAGCACCTGATTTTTCAAAACCATTCTCTATAGCAACAGATGACAGTGACGAAGCTGCTGGGGCAGTGCTGTTACAGAAAGGTGTGGATGACATTGAACATCCAATAGCTCATTTCTCAAAGAAATTTAATGTGCACCAGAAAAAATTATTCCACTGTTGAAAAGGAATTGTTAGCACTTATTCTGGCTTTACAACATTTTGAAGTCTATCTTTGTCCTGCCCAGAGACCACTTGTGGTTAACACGGATCACGATCCATTAGTGTTTCTAACTAAGATGAAGGATAAGAATAGAAGGTTATGAAATTGGAGTCTGATATTGCAAGAATATGACTTAAAAATCAAACATGTGAAAGGTACAGACAACATTATAGCTGATTATTTATCTAGATGTTAAGTTAGAAATCATACACATTTTTGTTCTGTTATCTGAGGATTATACACATATTGTTTCAAACTCTGTAATTTCCAGTTAAACTAAAATTTTGCCTGCGTCAAAATTTTTTCTAAAAGGAAGGGGGTGTGACGGGATCCTGAATTACCCCTATGAACTGTGCTTTTGAAAAGAGAGCAAGAGAGTTGTAGAACACAGACACGTTGTTAAAAAGAGAGAGACGAAGACTGCTCACAGTTTGTTTATGCTTTTGCAAGGACTCTAGCCGCTTCCAAGTTCTTACAGAGAGAGAAGGGAGGAGCTGCTTGATGGACAGTTGGTATTCAGTATGGTGTGAAAAATAGAAGGTCAGCTGTTAGACCTACAGACACATGGTTCTGGACACTGAATGAGCTTTGTTGTGCCCACAGGAAGGTTGGGTTTTGGAGGATCGATCAGGCAAATTGATCAGTGGCTCTCACAGTGTGAAAAGGGTGTGACCGGTGGGGAGTTATTGGTGTGTCCAACCCTTGCCTGGGTTGATAATTCCACCACAAGAGAACAGTCCCCTTTGTTGTGGTCACAGTCGGTGACTTCTAAAGGATTTTGGAGGACAATGGGAAGATCGACGGCGTCAGCTCACCTGAAGACTCAAATCTCTCTCTCTCTCTCTCTCTCTCCATCACTACTCAACTCAATACCACAAACTGAACTGAACTTGACTCATCTTTGTAAGACTATCTATTTACCCCTAGACTTGAAGAAGCTTGGTTTTCATATATATTTCCACACTTACTTATATATAATCATTGCCAACCTGTTTGATATATCTGCATTTATATTACTGTATTGCGTACTTACTAATAAATACCATTAATTAATAGCAATACTGGACTCCAAAGTGTGTTCGATTTCTGCTGGTTCTTTAACCCGTCACAGGGTATGTGACACCTGCATCTGCAGATTTTCACTTTCTGATTGACAGACCTTGATAGGTGATTTAACAGGCTAATCGAAGGTTGTGTTGGCTGGGTGACTGACATCTTGCTTGACTGGCTGGCTGAATGATTGGCTGACAGATAATGAAAAACTGATATGGAGAGTTTGATTGACAGGAAATGACAAACTGATTGACTACTTGGCTATTTGTCTGATGGTGTTGGGTTGCTGATTAATTACTGAATTACAGATTGGCTGTCTTTGGGCAGTGTTTACTGTTGAGATGCTAATAATATGTGTGGAAGATGGGGGGACTAGTAGGAGAACGGTCAGCACAAAATAGCAGCAGTGTCGAGTTTGGGTCACTAATGGGCATGGAATTGATCAAAGAATTGGATTGTATGATGGGGGAAGAGAGAGTTTGTGGGAATTGGATTGTATGATGGGGAAAGAGAGAGTTTGTGGGAATTGAATTATATGATGGGGAAAGAGAGAGTTTGTGGGAATTGGATTGTATGATGGGGAAAGAGAGAGTTTGTGGGAATTGGATTGTATGATGGGGAAAGAGAGAGTTTGTGGGAATTGGATTGTATGATGAGGAAAAGAGAGAGTGTGTGGGAATTGGATTGTATGATGGGGAAAGAGAGAGTTTGTGGGAATTGGGTTGTATGATGGGGAAGAGAGAGCTTATGGGAATTGAATTGGATGATGGGGAAAGAGAGAGTTTGTGGGAATTGGATTATGATGGGGAAGAGAGAGTTTGTGGGAATTGGATTGTATGATGGGGAAAGAGAGAGTTTGTGGGAATTGGATTGTATGATGGGGGAAGAGAGAGTTTGTTGGAATTGGATTGTAAGATGGGGAAAGAGAGAGTTTGTGGGAATTGGATTGTATGATGGGGTAACAGCGAGTTTGTGGGAATTGGATAGTATGATGGGTGCTACGTACCCCGTAACTGGGTTGCCAAACCAGCAGAAATGGATCACTCAGTTGGAGTCTGGATTACCAGAACTAAGAAAGTTTTATTAAAGAAACAAGCAACACGGTAATCGAAAGGATAATAAATGCAACAGTTCAGCAATAATAAACACACATGTACACAGAATTAAGATAACAGCATCAATCAAGCTCTATCGTTGTCTAGTGGTAAATGACCAAATTTCAAAGTGACACAAAAGTTCAGTCCAATTTAGTTCAGTTCGCAGTAATCATTGCCATGGCAATGGACAACGTGGGGGGGAGAGAGAGAGAGAGAACGGGAACGACTGATCATTCAGACACGGCTTCCACTCACAGACCGGTGATATGGCTCACAAGCAGCTTTTGGGCAGGTCCTTGGTGATGTCACCTGAGGTCACCGACTGTGACCCCTCCTCCAGATGCGGTCGATCCTCTGCAGTGAACCCAGCACCCAAGCAAGGGCGGACACACACCGGGTTCCCGCTGAATGTACCTTTCCACCCTGTGCGTTTTAAGGTCCGGTACTCCCCACCGACTCGTGAGAGGCGCACCGCTTCCAGGGTGTCGTTACCTTGGGTGTCGTGTGTGTCCTGCCTTAGCGAACCTGTCCCTTTTTATCCCCCTGCTGGGGTATCGCCTGTCCATCACTTCAAACAGTTCAGGGTTCAAAGGGGGAGCCGCTCCAGACAGCTCTCTCTCCCCCGTCCCTTCATTACACATTCCAGACGCTGCCTCATTGTGTTCCTTATCTCTCTCTTGAAGACAGGTGGCAGACCAACTGCTGATCACATAGGACAGCTAACATCTTATCTATGTGTATTCTTGTCACACTTCCCCCCTTTAAGGATTTTTACCGGGAGGTAAAAATTACAAACATGAATACATTATTTGATACATGCACAAATATACATCTTTATCAGTTTGGCTAACACAGCGAGTTTGAAGTTGTCAACACCTTGACAGACAGTCATCACATTTTCTGTTCCTTTTATGTGTGTTATTAATAATCCCTTAGACCAGGCTCCAACTCAGCAAACTTCATAGTGGCCAAAAACACTGATGAATTTCGATCAATGTAACCTCTCATTTGGTTTTGTCCCGGACCACAATAACAAGGGTCGTCCCATTCCGACTCAGTTTTCTCTCGCACGGGCTTAGTCGGAGGGGGACGGGTATTGACCGCAGAGTTATTGCAAAACTTCCTACAGTACCCCACCATCTCCAAGAGCCTTCTGAGGGCCCTCTTGTCTGTCGGGGTTGGGAGGTCAGCGATAGCCTGCACTGTAGCTTGCATCGCTGCCAGCTGCCCCTGTGTCACCACAATTCCCAGGTAAGTGACCCTCGTGTGGCCGAATTCATTTTTTTCAAGGTTCACTATCAAGCTGGCTTCAGACAGCCGTATTAAATTGCCAATACACACCTCTGTGTTCATCAGCCCTTTAGCACTGAATTATTCATTATAACGGATGTTGTGTGCAAGGCTCACCTATTGTAACAGACATCACCCAACGTCCCAGTTCTTTGCATTGCCTCGGGACAATCAAACACACAGGTGCGAGTCGTTTAATTACTTCTTCTAAAGATTCGCTTTGTTCGGGGATTAAGGGAGAGACCTTATCAGTAGACCTGGCCAAAACAATAGCCTTCTCCCATCTGATCGATCCCATACTAATCTTTTCAAAATGTTTTTTTCCTCTTATCAGGGGGCCCCTAGCTTCTTTGATTTCCACGCTTAGGTTTGTTAGCATACCAAAAGCCGGTGACCGTCTCAGTTCGCGTCGGTCATGATCAATAACATTCTTCCCCCTGGGCAGCCGGTAAATCTCTTTCATGATTCCACCAACTGTTTCCTCCAGCACCGCAAAATGTCCACCGGGGGGTACCTCGTGGGCCATGTTAAAAACCTCATCCCCATAACTCTTTTGCACCACCCCCCACTCCTCATCTGCGGATACTGTAATTGATTTCCCTTTTAGCACTTCCTCCTCCGCACAATAGCCTACTAGTTCCCTTGTTAAAGCTGTGTCAGAGACAGCCGTCTCTGCCGAAACCATCAGCCCTTCGTCTCGCTCCTGCGTCTGCACAAATTCTTTCCTGGCTACTGCTACATCTGTCCCAGCTCCCTCACTACCTCTTGTCTCACTACACTCCTTCTCGTACAAGGTTGGCAGAAACGTTTCAGCTAAATTCACTATCGCGGTCCCGTGATGAACCTGTGAGTCCATGGGCGGGGCCTCAATGCTGGCAGGCTGACTTGTCAATCTCACGACTGGGAACACGATTCCCCCGGCGATGTCATTACCGAGCAAGACTTCCACGCCTTTCATCGGTAATTCGGACCTCACCCCGATCGTGACTGGTCCAGAGACCAGGTTGCTTTGTAAGTGTATCTGGTGCAAAGGGACTGACTCTGTCCCTTCCCCAACACCTTTGACCTCTACCTCCCCAGTCTGGGTCTCTGAGCTAAACTCTAATACACGCTTCAGTATTAGTGACTGACACGCTCCCGTGTCTCTCCAGATCCGCACTGGAACTGGTTTTAACCTCTCCTTCACTGACACCAGTCCGGCCGAGATAAACCTCTCGCGCCCTTCCTGGACTTTTTCAGACCTGTCCTTCCCTAGCGGTTCGCTTAACAGCTCGATACAGCCATTCAAAATCGCTGTTTTACCTTTTCCCGTCTCCTTCTTTGGGGCAAAGCACCTGGACGCAAAGTGTCCCGCTTTCCCACAGTTATAACAGACGACCCCAGGAGACTTCCTACCAGACTGCTCCCGGTCTACCTTATCCTTTTCACTAGCCCCGGCTTACTTACTGACTTTTCCGGCGGACTCTCCCCGCCGTCCTGACTACCCTTCTGGTAGCCTTTACTCGGGGCAAACTTCATTTTATGCGTCAACGCATACTCATCCGCTAACTTAGCAGTTGCGGCTAACGTGGCTGCCTCTTTCTCATCGAGGTAGGGTCTCATACCCTCAGGGACACAACCTTTAAACTGCTCAATCAGGATCAGCTGCAGCAGTCTGTCATAATCCCCCTCTACCCGCTTCGAGGCGCACCAACGCTCACAATATGTCTGCATCTCACGGGCAAACTCCAAATACGTGCGGTCCCACTGCTTCCTCGCATTCCGGAACCTCTGCCGGTATGCCTCCGGGACCAACTCATAAATCCTGAGGATGGCCTCTTTCACCACCTCATACCTCTGGGCATCTTCCGCGGACAAAGCAGAGTAAGCTTCTTGGGCTTTCCCTTGCACTACACTCTGAAGTAACACAGCCCACTTATCCCTCGGCTATTCCTGACTTATAGCCACTTTTTCGAAGTGGAGAAAGTACCGATCCACCTCGGTATCGTCAAATGGGGGAACCAGCCTAACCTCCTGGGTCGCCCGGAACCCTCCACCTTGGTTCGGCATGAGCCCCTGCTCGGCCCTTATCTTTAACTTCTCCAGCTCAAATTCCCTTTCCCTCTGTTTCTCCTCTCTCTCCAACTGTCTGTCCCTCTCTTTCTCTTCTCCCTCCAACTGTCTTTCTCTCTCTTGCCTTTCTACCTCTTTTTCTTTCTCCCGCCTTTCTAACTCTCTCTCCTGCCTTTCTAACTGCTTCTCTTCGTGTTCTAACTGCCGTACCCGGAATACGTGCTCGAGTCTCAGTTTTTCAAGCTGTACCTGTACCGCGTCTCCAGCAGGTTTTTCAATAGACACCACCCCCAGCTCACCTTGGGGAAACACACCATTAGATACATAGTGCTCCACAATAGCTCTGTGTATCTCCTCTCTCCTCATTGTCGACTTCCCCTTAACAAGATTCAACTGTTTGGCCACAGCTATCAATTCCGATTTCCTGGCATCCTCTAATGCCTCCAAGGTCGGCTCCTTTATAAATTCCTCAGCCTCCATTTCTGCTGTTTGTCTTTTCTTTCTTTCGGGAATTTTAACCCAATCAATTTACTCCGTCCCAAATTTAGCGTTGAAAATCGCGGACGAGAACCCCACTTATGTTACGTACCCCGTAACTGGGTTGCCAAACCAGCAGAAATGGATCACTCAGTTGGAGTCTGGATTACTAGAACTAAGAAAGTTTTATTAAAGAAACAAGCAACACGGTAATCGAAAGGATAATAAATGCAACAGTTCAGCAATGATAAACACACATGTGCACAGAATTAAGATAACAGCATCAATCAAGCTCTATCGTTGTCTAGGGGTAAATGACCAAATTTCAAAGTGACACAAAAGTTCAGTCCAATTTAGTTCAGTTCGCAGTAATCGTTGCCATGGCGATGGACAACGTGGGGGAAGAGAGAGATAGAACAGGAACGACTGATCATTCAGACACGGCTTCACTCACAGACCGGCGATAATTGCTCACAAGCAGCTTTTGGGCAGGTCCTTGGTGATGTCACCTGAGGTCACCGACTGTGACCCCTCCTCCAGATGCGGTCGATCCTCTGCAGTGAACCTGGCACCCAAACAAGGCCGGACACACACCGGGTTTTCGCTGATCGTACCTTTCCACCCTGTGCGTTTTAAGGTCCGGTACTCCCCACCGACTCGTGAGAGGCGCACCGCTTCCAGGGTCTCGTTCCCTGGGTGTCATGTGTGTCCTGCCTTAGCGAACCGGTCCCTTTTAATCCCCCTGCTGGGGTATCGCCTGTCCATCACTTCAAACAGTTCAGGGTTCAAAGGGGGAGCCGCTCCAGAAAGCTCTCTCCACCCGCGTCCCTTCATTACACATTTCCAGACGCTGCTTCATTGTGTTCCTTATCTCTCTCTTGAAGACAGGTGGAACCAACTGCTGATCACATAGGACAGCTAAGATCTTATCTATGTGTATTCTCGTCACATGGGGAAAGAGAGAGTTTGTGGGAATTGGATTGTATAATGGAGGAAGAGAGTTCATGGGAATTGGATTGCATGGTGGGGAACAGCGAGTTTGTGGGAATTGGATTGTATGATGGGTGAAGAGAGAGTTTGTGGGAATTGGATTGTATGATGGGGGAAGAGAGAGTTTGTGGGAATTGGATTGTATGATGGGGAAGAGAGAGTTTGTGGGAATTGGATTGTATGATGGGGGAACAGAGAGTTTGTGGGAATTGGATTGTATGATGGGGAAGAGAGAGTTTGTGGGAATTGGATTGTATGATGGGGAAGAGAGAGTTTGTGGGAATTGGATTGTATGATGGGGAAAGAGAGTTTGTGGGAATTGGATTGTATGATGGGGAAAGAGAGAGTTTGTGGGAATTGGATTGTATGATGGGGAAGAGAGAGTTTGTGGGAATTGGATTGTATGATGGGAAAGAGAGAGTTTGTGGGAATTGGATTGTATGATGGGGAAAGAGAGAGTTTGTGGGAATTGGATTGTATGATGGGGAAAGAGAGAGTTTGTGGGAATTGGATTGTATGATGGGGAAGAGAGAGTTTGTGGGAATTGGATTGTATGATGGGGAAAGAGAGAGTTTGTGGGAATTGGATTGTATGATGGGGAAAGAGAGAGTTTGTGGGAATTGGATTGTATGATGGGGAAGAGAGAGTTTGTGGGAATTGGATTGTATGATGGGAAGAGAGAGAGTTTGTGGGAATTGGATTGTATGATGGGGAAAGAGAGAGTTTGTGGGAATTGGATTGTATGATGGGGAAGAGAGAGCTTGTGGGAATTGGATTGTATGATGGGGAAAGAGAGAGTTTGTGGGAATTGGATTGTATGATGGAAAGAGAGAGTTTGTGGGAACGGGATTGTATGATGGGGAAAGAGAGAGTTTGTGGGAATTGGATTGTATGCTGGGGAAAGAGAGAGTTTGTGGGAATTGGATTGTATGATGGGGAATAGAGAGCTTGTGGGAATTGGATTGCATGATGGGGAAAGAGAGAGTTTGTGGGAATTGGATTGTATGATGGGGAAGAGAGAGTTTGTGGGAATTGGATTGTATGATGGGGAAAGAGAGAGTTTGTGGGAATTGGATTGTATGATGGGAAAAGAGAGAGTTTGTGGGAATTGGATTGTATGATGGGGAAGAGAGAGTTTGTGGGAATTGGATTGTATGATGGGGAAGAGAGAGTTTGTGGGAATTGGATTGTATGATGGGGAAGAGAGAGTTTGTGGGAATTGGATTGTATGATGGGTAAAGAGAGAGTTTGTGGGAATTGGATTGCATGATGGGGAACAGCGAGTTTGTGGGAATTGGATTGTATGATGGGGAAAGAGAGAGTTTGTGGGAATTGGATTGTATGATGGGAAAGAGAGAGTTTGTGGGAATTGGATTGTGTGATGGGGGAAGAGAGAGTTTGTGGGAATTGGATTGTATGATGGGGAAGAGAGAGTTTGTGGGAATTGGATTGTATGATGGGGAAGAGAGAGTTTGTGGGAATTGGATTGTATGATGGGGGAAGAGAGAGTTTGTGGGAATTGGATTGTATGATGGGGAAGAGAGAGTTTGTGGGAATTGGATTGTATGATGGGGAAAGAGAGAGTTTGTGGGAATTGGATTGTATGATGGGGAAGAGAGAGTTTGTGGGAATTGGATTGTATGATGGGGAAGAGAGAGTTTGTGGGAATTGGATTGTATGATGGGGAAGAGAGAGTTTGTGGGAATTGGATTGTATGATGGGGAAAGAGAGAGTTTGTGGGAATTGGATTGTATGATGGGGCAAGAGAGAGTTTGTGTGAATTGGATTGTATGATGGGGAAGAGAGAGAGTTTGTTGGCATTGGGTGGATGATGGGGAAAGATAGAGTTTGTGGGAATTGGATTGTATGATGTGGAAGAGAGAGTTTGTGGGAATTGGATTGTATGATGGGGAAAGAGAGTTTGTGGGAATTGGATTGTATGATGGGGAAGAGAGAGTTTGTGGGAATTGGATTGTATGATGGGGAAAGAGAGAGTTTGTGGGAACTTGGATTGTATGATGGGGAAAGAGAGAGTTTGTGGGAATTGGATTGTATGATGGGGAATAGAGAGCTTGTGGGAATGGGATTGTATGATGGGGAAAGAGAGAGTTTGTGTGGGAATTGGATTGTATGATGGGGAAGAGAGAGTTTGTGGGAATTGGATTGTATGATGGGAAAGAGAGAGTTTGTGGGAATTGGATTGTATGATGGGGAATAGAGAGTTTGTGGGAATTGGATTGTATGATGGGGAAAGAGAGAGTTTGTGGGAATTGGATTGTATGATGGGGAAGAGAGAGTTGGAGGGAATTGGATTGTATGATGGGGAAAGAGAGAGCTTGTGGGAATTGGATTGTATGATGGGGAAAGAGAGAGTTTGTGGGAATTGGATTGTATGATGGGGAAGAGAGAGTTTGTGGGAATTGGATTGTATGATGGGGAAGAGAGAGTTTGTGGGAATTGGATTGTATGATGGGGAAGAGAGAGTTTGTGGGAATTGGATTGTATGATGGGGAAAGAGAGAGTTTGTGGGAATTGGATTGTATGATGGGAAAGAGAGAGTTTGTGGGAATTGGATTGTATGATGGGGAAAGAGAGAGTTTGTGGGAATTGGATTGTATGATGGGGAAGAGAGAGTTTGTGGGAATTGGATTGTATGATGGGGAAAGAGAGAGTTTGTGCAAATTGGATTGTATGATGGGGAAGACAGTGTTTGTGGGAATTGGATTGTATGATGGGGAAAGAGAGAGTATGTGGGAATTGGATTGTATGATGGGAAAGAGAGAGCTTGTGGGAATTGGATTCTATGATGGGGAAAGAGAGAGTTTGTGGGAATTGGATTGTATGATGGGAAAGAGAGAGCTTGTGGGAATTGGATTGTATGATGGGGAAAGAGAGAGTTTGTGGGAATTGGATTGTATGATGGGGAAGAGAGAGTTTGTGGGAATTGGATTGTATGATGGGGAAGAGAGAGTTTGTGGGAATTGGATTGTATGATGGGGAAAGAGAGAGTTTGTGGGAATTGGATTGTATGATGGGGGAAGAGAGAGTTTGTGGGAATTGGATTGTATGATGGGGAAGAGAGAGTTTGTGGGAATTGGATTGTATGATGGGGAAGAGAGAGTTTGTGGGAATTGGATTGTATGATGGGGAAGAGAGAGTTTGTGGGAATTGGATTGTATGATGGGGAAGAGAGAGTTTGTGGGAATTGGATTGTATGATGGGGAAAGAGAGAGTTTGTGGGAATTGGATTGTATGATGGGGGAAGAGAGAGCTTGTGGGAATTGGATTCGATGATGGGGAAGAGAGAGTTTGTGGGAATTGGATTGTATGATGGGGAAAGAGAGAGTTTGTGGGAATTGGAATGTATGATGTGGAAGAGCGAGCATATGGGAATTGAATTGTATAATGTAGAAAGAGAGAGTTTGTGGGAATTGGATAAGTATGATGGGGAAAGAGAGAGTTTGTGGGAACTGGATTGTATGATGGGGAAGAGAGAGTTTGTGGGAATTGGATTGTATGATGGGAAAGAGAGAGTTTGTGGGAATTGGATTGTATGATGGGGAAAGAGAGAGTTTGTGGGAATTGGATTGTATGATGGGGAAAGAGAGAGTTTGTGGGAATTGGATTGTATGATGGGGAAGAGAGAGTTTGTGGGAATTGGATTGTATGATGGGGAAAGAGAGAGTTTGTGGGAATTGGATTGTATGATGGGGAAAGAGAGAGTTTGTGGGAATTGGATTGTATGATGGGGAACAGAGAGTTTGTGGGAATTGGATTGTATGATGGGGGAAGAGCGAGTTTGTGGGAATTGGATTGTATGATGGGGGAAGAGAGAGTTTGTGGGAATTGGATTGTATGATGGGGAAGAGAGAGTTTGTGGGAATTGGATTGTATGATGGGAAAGAGAGAGCTTGTGGGAATTGGATTGTATGATGGGGAAGAGAGAGTTTGTGGGAATTGGATTGTATGATGGGGAAGAGAGAGTTTGTGGGAATTGGATTGTATGATGGGGAAAGAGAGAGTTTGTGGGAATTGGATTGTATGATGGGGAAAGAGAGAGTTTGTGGGAATTGGATTGTATGATGGGGAAGAGAGAGTTTGTGGGAATTGGATTGTATGATGATGAAGAGAGAGTTTGTGGGAATTGGATTGTATGATCAGAAAGAGTGAGTTTGTGGGAATTGGATTGTCTGATGGGGAAGAGAGAGAGTATGTGGGAATTGGAGTGTATGATGGGAAAGAGAGAGTTTGTGGGAATTGGATTGTATGATGGGGAAGAGAGAGCTTGTGGGAATTGGATTGTATGATGGGGAAAGAGAGAGTTTGTGGGAATTGTATTGTATGATGGGAAAGAGAGAGTTTGTGGGAATTGGATTGTATGATGGGGAAGAGAGAGTTTGTGGGAATTGGATTGTATGATGGGAAAGAGAGAGTGTGTGGGAATTGGATTGTATGATGGGGAAAGAGAGAGTTTGTGGGAATTGGATTGTATGATGGGGAAAGAGAGAGTTTGTGGGAATTGGATTGTATGATGATGAAGAGAGAGTTTGTGGGAATTGGATTGTATGATGGGGAAAGAGAGAGTTTGTGGGAATTGGATTGTATGATGGGGAAAGAGAGAGTTTGTGGGAATTGGACTGTATGATGGGGAAGAGAGAGTTTGTGGGAATTGGATTGTATGATGCTGGAAGACAGAGTTTGTGGGAATTGAATTGTATGATGGGGAAAGAGAGAGTTTGTGGGAATTGGATTGTACGATGGTGTAGAGAGTGCTTATTGGAATTGAATTGTAGAATGGGGAAAGAGAGAGTATGTGGGAATTGGATTGTATGAATGGAAAGAGACAGTTTGTGGGAATTGGATTCTATGATGGGGAAAGACAGAGTTTGTGGGAATTGGATTGTATGATGGGGAAAGAGAGAGTTTGTGGGAATTGGATTGTATGATGGGGAATAGAGAGCTTGTGGGAATTGGATTGTATGATGGGGAAAGAGAGAGTTTGTGGGAATTGGATTGTATGATGGGGAACAGAGAGATTGTGGGAATTGTCTTGTATGATGGGGAAAGAGAGAGTTTCTGGGATCTGGAGTGTATGATGGGAAAAGAGAGAGTTTGTGGGAATTGGATTGTTTGATGTGGAAGAGAGAGTTTGTGGGAATTGGATTGTATGATGGGGCAACAGAGAGCTTGTGGGAATTGGATTGTATGATGGGGGAGAGAGAGTTTGTGGGAATTGAATTGTATGATGGGGAAAGAGAGAGTTTGTTGGAATTGGATTGTATGATGGGGAGGAGAGAGCTTACGGGAATTGCATTGTATGATGGTGAATGTGAGAGTATGTGTGAGTTGGATTGTATAATGGGAAAGAGAGAGTTTGTGGGAATTGTATTGTATGATGGGGAAAGAGAGAGTTTGTGGGAATTGGATTGTATGATGGGGAAGAGAGAGTTTGTGGGAATTGGATTGTATGATGGGAAAGAGAGAGCATGTGGGAATTGGATTGTATGATGGGGAAGAGAGAGTTTGTGGGAATTGGATTGTATGATGGGGAAAGAGAGAGTTTGTGGGAATTGGATTGTATGATGGGGGAAGAGAGAGTTTGTGGGAATTGGATTGTATGATGGGGAAGAGAGAGTTTGTGGGAATTGGATTGTATGTTGGGGAAAGAGAGAGTTTGTGGAAATTGGATTGTATGCTGCGGAAGAGAGAGCTTACGGGAATTGAATTGCATGATGGGGTAAGAAACAGTTTGTGGGAATTGGATTGTAGAATGGGGAAGAGAGAGCTTATGGGAATTGAATTGTATAATGGGGAAAGAGAGAGTACGTGGGAATTGGATTGTATGATGGGGAAAGTGAGAGATTGTGGGAATTGGATTGTATGGTGGGGAAGAGAGAGAGTTTCTGGGATCTGGATTGTATGATGGGAAAAGAGAGAGTTTGTGGGAATTGGATTGTTTGATGGGGAAGAGAGAGTTTGTGGGAATTGGATTGTATGATGGGGAAAGAGAGAGTTTGTGGGAATTGGATTGTATGATGGGGAAGAGAGAGTTTGTGGGAATTGGATTGTATGATGGGGAAAGAGAGAGTTTGTGGGAATTGGATTGTATGATGGGGAAGAGAGAGATTGTGGGAATTGGATTGTATGATGGGGAAAGAGAGAGTTTGTGAGAATTGGATTGTATGATGTGGGAAGAGAGAGTTTGTGGGAATTGGATTGTATGATGGGGAAAGAGAGAGTTTGTGGGAATTGGATTGTATGATGGGGAAGAGAGAGTTTGTGGGAATTGGATTGTATGATGGGGAAGAGAGAGAGATTGTGGGAATTGGATTGCATGATGGGGGAAGAGAGAGTTTGTGGAAATTGGAATGTATGATGTTGAAGAGAGAGCTTATGGGATTTGAATTATATAATGGAGAAAGAGAGTATGTGGGAATTGTATTGTATGGTGGAGAAAGAGAGAGTTTGTGGGAACTGGATTGTATGACGGGGAAGAGAGAGCTTGTGGGAATTGGATGGTATGATGGGAAAGAGAGAGTGTGTGGGAATTGGATTGTCTGATGGGGAAAGAGAGAGTTTGTGGGAATTGGATTGTATGATGGGGAAAGAGAGAGTTTGTGGGAATTGGATTGTATGATGGGGAAAGAGAGAGTTTGTGGGAATTGGATTGTATGATGGGGAACAGCGAGTTTGTGGGAATTGGATTGTATGATGCTGGAAGACAGAGTTTGTGGGAATTGAATTGTATGATGGGGAAAGAGAGAGTTTGTGGGAATTGGATTGTACGATGGTGTAGAGAGTGCTTATTGGAATTGAATTGTAGAATGGGGAAAGAGAGAGTATGTGGGAATTGGATTGTATGAATGGAAAGAGACAGTTTGTGGGAACGGGATTGTATGATGGGGAAAGAGAGAGTTTGTGGGAATTGGATTGTATGATGGGGAAAGAGAGAGTTTGTGGGAATTGGATTGTATGATGGGGAAGAGAGAGTTTGTGGGAATTGGATTGTATGATGGGGAAAGAGAGAGTTTGTGGGAATTGGATTGTATGATGGGGAAGAGAGAGTTTGTGGGAATTGGATTGTATGATGGGGAAAGAGAGAGTTTGTGGGAATTGGATTGTATGATGGGGAAAGAGAGAGTTTGTGGGAATTGGATTGTATGATGGGGAAGAGAGAGTTTGTGGGAATTGGATTGTATGATGGGGCAACAGAGAGCTTGTGGGAATTGGATTGTATGATTGGGGAGAGACAGTTTGTGGGAATTGGATTGTATGATGGGGAAAGAGAGAGTTTGTGGGAATTGGATTGTATGATGGGGAAGAGAGAGTTTGTGGGAATTGGATTGTATGATGGGGAAGAGAGTCTGTGGGAATTTGATTGTATGGTAGGAAAGAAAGAGTTGGTGGGAATTGGATTGTATGATGGGGAAAGAGAGAGTTTGTGGGAACTGGATTGTATGATGGGGAAGAGAGAGTCTGTGGGAATTGGACTGTATGATGGGAAAGACAGAGCATGTGGGAATTGGATTGTATGATGGGGAAGAGAGAGTTTGTGGGAATGGGATTGTATGATGGGGAAAGAGAGAGTTTGTGGGAATTTGATTGTATGTTGGGGGAACACAGAGTTTGTGACAACTGGATTGTATGATGTGCCAAGGGAGAGTTTGTGGGAATTGGATTGTATGTTGGGGAAAGAGAGAGTTTGTGGAAATTGGATTGTATGCTGCGGAAGAGAGAGCTTACGGGAATTGAATTGCATGATGGGGTAAGAAACAGTTTGTGAGAATTGGATTGTAGAATGGGGAAGAGAGAGCTTATGGGAATTGAATTGTATAATGGGGAAAGAGAGAGTACGTGGGAATTGGATTGTATGATGGGGAAAGTGAGAGATTGTGGGAATTGGATTGTATGGTGGGGAAGAGAGAGAGTTTCTGGAATCTGGATTGTATGATGGGAAAAGAGAGAGTTTGTGGGAATTGGATTGTTTGATGTGGAAGAGAGAGTTTGTGGGATTTGGATTGTATGATGGGGAAAGAGAGAGTTTGTGGGAATTGGATTGTATGATGGGGAAGAGAGAGTTTGTGGGAATTGGATTGTATGATGGGGAAAGAGAGAGTTTGTGGGAATTGGATTGTATGATGGGGAAGAGAGAGTTTGTGGGAATTGGATTGTATGATGGGGAAAGAGAGAGTTTGTGGGAATTGGATTGTATGATGGGGAAGAGAGAGTTTGTGGGAATTGGATTGTATGATGGGGAAAGAGAGAGTTTGTGGGAATTGGATTGTATGATGGGGAAGAGAGAGTTTGTGGGAATTGGATTGTATGATGGGGAAAGAGAGAGTTTGTGGGAATTGGATTGTATGATGGGGAAAGAGAGAGTTTGTGGGAATTGGATTGTATGATGGTGGAAGAGAGAGTTTGTGGGAATTGGATTCTATGATGGGGAACAGAGAGTTTGTGGGAATTGGATTGAATGATGGGGAAGAGAGAGTTTGTGGGAATTGGATTGTATGATGGGGAAAGAGAGAGTTTGTGGGAATTGGATGGATGATGGGAAAGAGAGAGTTTGTGGGAACTGGATTGTATGATGAGGAAAGAGAGAGATTGTGGGAATTGGATTGTATGATGGGGAAGAGAGAGAGTTTCTGGGATTTGGATTGTATGATGGGAAAAGAGAGAGTTTGTGGGAATTGTATTGTTTGATGTGGAAGAGAGAGTTTGTGGGATTTGGATTGTATGATGGGGAAAGAGAGAGTTTGTTGGAATTGGATTGTATGAGGGGAAACAGAAAGCTTATGGGAATTGAATTGTATGATGGTGAATGTGAGAGTATGTGTGAGTTGGATTGTATAATGGGAAAGAGAGAGTTAGTGGGAATTGCATTGTATCGTGGGGAAAGTCAGAGTTTGTGGGAATTGGATTGTATGATGGGGAAGAGAGAGTTTGTGGGAATTGGATTGTATGATGGGGAAGAGAGAGTTTGTGGGAATTGGATTGTATGATGGGGAAAGAGAGAGTTTGTGGGAATTGGATTGTATGATGGTGGAAGAGAGAGTTTGTGGGAATTGGATTCTATGATGGGGAACAGAGAGTTTGTGGGAATTGGATTGTATGATGGGGAAGAGAGAGTTTGTGGGAATTGGATTGTATGATGGGGAAGAGAGAGTTTGTGGGAATTGGATTGTATGATGGGGAAGAGAGAGTTTGTGGGAATTGGATTGTATGATGGGGAAGAGAGAGCTTCTGGGAATTGAATTGTATGATGGGGAAAGAGAGAGTTTGTGGGAATTGGATTGTATGATGGGGAAGAGAGAGTTTGTGGGAATTGGATTCGATGATGGGGAAGAGAGTGTTTGTGGGAACTGGATTGTATGATGGGGAAAGAGAGAGTTTGTGGGAATTGGAATGTATGATGTGGAAGAGCGAGCTTATGGGAATTGAATTGTATAATGTAGAAAGAGAGAGTTTGTGGGAATTGGATAAGTATGATGGGGAAAGAGAGAGTTTGTGGGAATTGGATTGTATGATGGGGAAAGAGAGAGTTTGTGGGAATTGGATTGTATGATGGGAAAGAGAGAGTTTGTGGGAATTGGATTGTATGATGGGGAAAGAGAGAGTTTGTGGGAATTGGATTGTATGATGGGGAAAGAGAGAGTTTGTGGGAATTGGATTGTATGATGGGGAAGAGAGAGTTTGTGGGAATTGGATTCTATGATGGGGGAAAGAGAGTTTGTGGGAACTGGATTGTATGATGGGGAAGAGAGAGTTTGTGGGAATTGGATTGTATGATGGGGAAGAGAGAGTTTGTGGGAATTGGATTGTATGATGGGGGAAGAGAGAGCTTGTGGGAATTGGATTGTATGATGGGGAAGAGAGAGTTTGTGGGAATTGGATTGTATGATGTGGAAGAGAGAGTTTGTGGGAATTGGATTGTATGATGGGGAAAGAGAGAGTTTGTGGGAATTGGATTGTATGATGGGGAAAGAGAGAGTTTGTGGGAATTGGATTGTATGATGGGGAAGAGAGAGTTTGTGGGAATTGGATTGTATGATGGGGAAGAGAGAGTTTGTGGGAATTGGATTGTATGATGGGGAAAGAGAGAGTTTGTGGGAATTGGATTGTATGATGGGGAAAGAGAGAGTTTGTGGGAATTGGATTGTATGATGGGGAAAGAGAGAGTTTGTGGGAATTGGATTGTATGATGGGGAAAGAGAGAGTTTGTGGGAATTGGATTGTATGATGGGGAAAGAGAGAGTTTGTGGGAATTGGATTGTATGATGGGAAAGAGAGAGTTTGTGGGAATTGGATTGTATGATGGGGAAAGAGAGAGTTTGTGGGAATTGGATTGTATGATGGGGAAGAGAGAGTTTGTGGGAATTGGATTGTATGATGGGGAAGAGAGAGTTTGTGGGAATTGGATTGTATGATGGGGAAAGAGAGAGTTTGTGGGAATTGGATTGTATGATGGGGAAAGAGAGAGTTTGTGGGAATTGGATTGTATGATGGGGAAAGGGAGAGTTTGTGGGAATTGGATTGTATGATGGGAAAGAGAGAGTTTGTGGGAATTGGATTGTATGATGGGGAAAGAGAGAGTTTGTGGGAATTGGATTGTATGATGGGGAAAGAGAGAGTTTGTGGGAATTGGATTGTATGATGGGGAAGAGAGAGTTTGTGGGAATTGGATTGTATGATGGGGAAAGAGAGAGTTTGTGGGAATTGGATTGTATGATGGGGAAGAGAGAGTTTGTGGGAATTGGATTGTATGATGGGGGAACAGAGAGTTTGTGGGAATTGGATTGTATGATGGGGAAGAGAGAGTTTGTGGAAATTGGACTGTATGATGGGGAAGAAAGAGTTTGTGGGAATTGGATTGCATGATGGGAACAGCGAGTTTATGGGAATTGGATTGTATAATGGGGGAACAGAGAGTTTGTTGGAATTGGATTGTATGATGGGGAAGAGAGAGTCTGTGGGAATTTGATTGTATGATGGGAAAGAGAGAGTTTGTGGGAATTGGATTGTATGATGGGGAAGAGAGAGTTTGTGGGAATTGGATTGTATGATGGGGAAGAGAGAGTTTGTGGGAATTGGATTGTATGATGGGGAAGAGAGAGTTTGTGGGAATTGGATTGTATGATGGGGAAAGAGAGAGTTTGTGGGAATTGGATTGTATGATGGGGAAAGAGAGAGTTTGTGGGAATTGGATTGTATGATGGGGAAGAGAGAGTTTGTGGGAATTGGATTGTATGATGGGGAAAGAGAGAGTTTGTGGGAATTGGATTGTATGATGGGGAAAGGGAGAGTTTGTGGGAATTGGATTGTATGATGGGAAAGAGAGAGTTTGTGGGAATTGGATTGTATGATGGGGGAAGAGAGAGTTTGTGGGAATTGGATTGTATGATGGGGAAGAGAGAGTTTGTGGGAATTGGATTGTATGATGGGGAAGAGAGAGTTTGTGGGAATTGGATTGTATGATGGGGAAAGAGAGAGTTTGTGGGAATTGGATTGTATGATGGGGAAGAGAGAGTTTGTGGGAATTGGATTGTATGATGGGGAAAGAGAGAGTTTGTGGGAATTGGATTGTATGATGGGGAAAGAGAGAGTTTGTGGGAATTGGATTGTATGATGGGGAAGAGAGAGTTTGTGGGAATTGGATTGTATGATGGGAAAGAGAGAGTTTGTGGGAATTGGATTGTATGATGGGGAAGACAGAGTTTGTGGGAATTGGATTGTATGATGGGGAAAGGAAGAGTTTGTGGGAATTGGATGGTATGATGGGAAAGAGAGAGTTTGTGGGAATTGGATTGTATGATGGGGAAAGAGAGAGTTTGTGGGAATTGGATTGTATGATGGGAAAGAGAGAGCTTGTGGGAATTGGATTGTATGATGGGGAAGAGAGAGTTTGTGGGAACTGGATTGTATGATGGGGAAAGAGAGAGTTTGTGGGAATTGGATTGTATGATGGGGAAGAGAGAGTTTGTGGGAATTGGATTGTATGATGGGGAAAGAGAGAGTTTGTGGGAATTGGATTGTATGATGGGGAAGAGAGAGTTTGTGTGAACTGGATTGTATGATGGGGAAGAGAGAGTTTGTGGGAATTGGATTCTATGATGGGAAAGAGAGAGTTTGTGGGAATTGGATTGTATGATGGGGAAAGAGAGAGTTTGTGGGAATTGGATTGTATGATGGGGAAGAGAGAGTTTGTGGGAATTGGATTGTATGATGGGGAAAGAGAGAGTTTGTGGGAATTGGATTGTATGATGGGGAAAGAGAGTTTGTGGGAATTGGATTGTATGATGGGGAAGAGAGAGTTTGTGGGAATTGGATTGTATGATGGGGAACAGAGAGTTTGTGGGAATTGGATTGTATGATGGGGAAAGAGAGAGTTTGTGGGAATTGGATTGTATGATGGGGAAAGAGAGAGTTTGTGGGAATTGGATTGTATGATGGTTGAAGAGAGACTTTGTGGGAATTGGATTGTATGATGGGGAAGAGAGAGTTTGTGGGAATTGGATTGTATGATGGGGAAGAGAGAGTTTGTGGGAATTGGATTGTATGATGGGGAAAGAGAGAGTTTGTGGGAATTGGATTGTATGATGGGGAAGAGAGAGTTTGTGGGAATTGGATTGTATGATGGGGAAGAGAGAGTTTGTGGGAATTGGATTGTATGATGGGGAAGAGAGAGTTTGTGGGAATTGGATTGTATGATGGGGAAAGAGAGAGTTTGTGGGAATTGGATTGTATGATGGGGAAAGAGAGAGTTTGTGGGAACTGGATTGTATGATGGGGAAGAGAGAGTTTGTGGGAATTGGATTGTATGATAGGAAAGAGAGAGTTTGTGGGAATTGGATTGTATGATGGGGAAAGAGAGAGTTTGTGGGAATTGGATTGTATGATGGGAAAGAGAGAGTTTGTGGGAATTGGATTGTATGATGGGGGAAGAGAGAGTTTGTGGGAACTGGATTGTCTGATGGGGAAGAGAGAGTTTGTGGGAATTGGATTGTATGATGGGGAAGAGAGAGTTTGTGGGAATTGGATTGTATGATGGGGAAAGAGAGAGTTTGTGGGAATTGGATTGTATGATGGGGAAAGAGAGAGTTTGTGGGAATTGGATTGTATGATGGGGAAAGACAGAGTTTGTGGGAATTGGATGGTATGATGGGAAAGAGAGAGTTTGTGGGAATTGGATTGTATGATGGGGAAAGAGAGAGTTTGTGGGAATTGGATTGTATGATGGGGGAAGAGAGAGTTTGTGGGAATTGGATTGCATGATGGGGAAGAGAGAGTTTGTGGGAATTGGATTGTATGATGGGGAAAGAGAGAGTTTGTGGGAATTGGATTGTATGATGGGGAAGAGAGAGTTTGTGGGAATTGGATTGTATGATGGGGAAGAGAGAGTTTGTGGGAATTGGATTGTATGATGGGGAAGAGAGAGTTTGTGGGAATTGGATTGTATGATGGGGAAGAGAGAGTTTGTGGGAATTGGATTGTATGATGGGGAAGAGAGAGTTTGTGGGAATTGGATTGTATGATGGGGAAGACAGAGTTTGTGTGAACTGGATTGTTTCATTGGGAACAGAGAGTTTGTGGAATTGGATTCTATGATGGGAAAGAGAGAGTTTGTGGGAATTGGATTGTATGATGGGGAAGAGAGAGTTTGTGGGAATTGGATTGTATGATGGGGAAGAGAGAGTTTGTGGGAATTGGATTGTATGATGGGGAAGAGAGAGTTTGTGGGAATTGGATTGTATGATGGGGAAAGGGAGAGTTTGTGGGAATTGGATTGTATGATGGGGAAAGGGAGAGTTTGTGGGAATTGGATTGTATGATGGGGAAGAGAGAGTCTGTGGGAATTTGATTGTATGATAGGAAAGAGAGAGTTTGTGGGAATTGGATTGTATGATGGGGAAAGAGAGAGTTTGTGGCAATTGGATTGTATGATGGGAAAGAGAGAGTATGTGGGAATTGGATTGTATGATGGGGAAAGAGAGAGTTTGTGGGAATTGGATTGTATGATGGGGGAAGAGAGAGTTTGTGGGAATTGGATTGTATGATGGGGAAGAGAGAGTTTGTGGGAATTGGATTGTATGATGGGGAAAGAGAGAGTTTGTGGGAATTGGATTGTATGATGGGGAAGAGAGAGTTTGTGGGAATTGGATTGCATGATGGGGAAAGAGAGAGTTTGTGGGAATTGGATTGTATGATGGGGAAAGAGAGAGTTTGTGGGAATTGGATTGTATGATGGGGAATAGAGAGTTTGTGGGAATTGGATTTTGTGATTGGTAAAGAGAGAGTTTGTGGGAATTGGATTGCATGATGGGGAAGAGAGAGTTTGTGGGAATTGGATTGTATGATGGGGAAAGAGAGAGTTTGTGGGAATTGGATTGTATGATAGGAAAGAGAGAGTTTGTGGGAATTGGATTGTATGATGGGGAAAGAGAGAGTTTGTGGGAATTGGATTGTATGATGGGAAAGAGAGAGTTTGTGGGAATTGGATTGTATGATGGGGAAGAGAGAGTTTGTGGGAATTGGATTGTATGATGGGGAAAGAGAGAGTTTGTGGGAATTGGATTGTATGATGGGGAAGAGAGAGTTTGTGGGAATTGGATTGTATGATGGGGAAAGAGAGAGTTTGTGGGAATTGGATTGTGTGATGGGGAAGAGAGAGTTTGTGTGAACTGGATTGTCTGATGGGGAAGAGAGAGTTTGTGGGAATTGGATTCTATGATGGGAAAGAGAGAGTTTGTGGGAATTGGATTGTATGATGGGGAAAGAGAGAGTTTGTGGGAATTGGATTGTATGATGGGGAAGAGAGAGTTTGTGGGAATTGGATTGTATGATGGGGAAAGAGAGAGTTTGTGGGAACTGGATTGTATGATGGGGGAAGAGGGCTTATTGGCATTTGGATTGTATGATGGGGAAGAGAGAGTTTGTGGGAATTGGATTGTATGATGGGGGAACAGAGAGTTTGTGGGAATTGGATTGTATGATGGGGAAGAGAGAGTTTGTGGGAATTGGATTGTATGATGGGGAAAGAGAGAGTTTGTGGGAATTGGATTGTATGATGGGGAAGAGAGAGTTTGTGGGATTTGTATTCTACGATGAGGGAAGACAGAGCTTGTGTGAATTGGATTGTATGACGAGGAAGAGAGTTTGTGGGAATTGGATTGTATGATGGGGAAAGAGAGAGTTTGTGGGAATTGGATTGTATGATGGGGAAAGAGAGAGTTTGTGGGAATTGGATTGTATGATGGGGAAAGAGAGAGTTTGTGGGAATTGGATTGTATGATGGGAAAGAGAGAGTTTGTGGGAATTGGATTGTATGATGGGGAAGAGAGAGTTTGTGGGAATTGGATTGTATGATGGGGAAAGAGAGAGTTTGTGGGAATTGGATTGTATGATGGGGAAGAGAGAGTTTGTGGGAATTGGATTGTATGATGGGAAAGAGAGAGTTTGTGGGAATTGGATTGTGTGATGGGGAAGAGAGAGTTTGTGTGAACTGGATTGTCTGATGGGGAAGAGAGAGTTTGTGGGAATTGGATTGTATGATGGGAAAGAGAGAGTTTGTGGGAATTGGATTGTATGATGGGGAAAGAGAGAGTTTGTGGGAATTGGATTGTATGATGGGGAAAGAGAGAGTTTGTGGGAATTGGATTGTATGATGGGGAAAGAGAGAGTTTGTGGGAATTGGATTGTATGATGGGGAAGAGAGAGTTTGTGGGAATTGGATTGTATGATGGGGAAGAGAGAGTTTGTGGGAATTGGTTTGTATAATGGGGAAACAGGGAGCTTGTTGGAATTGGATTGTATGATGGGGAAGAGAGAGTATGTGGGAATTGGATTGTATGATGCAGGAAGAGAGAGTTTGTGGGAATTGGATTGTATGATGGGGAAGAGAGAGTTTGTGGGAATTGGATTGTATGATGGGGAAGAGAGAGTTTGTGGGAATTGGATTGTATGATGGGGAAAGAGAGAGTTTGTGGGAATTGGATTGTATGATGGGGAAGAGAGAGTTTGTGGGAATTGGATTGTATGATGGGAAAGAGAGAGTTTGTGGGAACTGGATTGTATGATGGGGGAAGAGAGAGTTTGTGGGAATTGGATTGTATGATGGGGAAGAGAGAGTTTGTGGGAATTGGATTGTATGATGGGGAAGAGAGAGCTTGTGGGAATTGGATTGTATGATGGGGAAGAGAGAGTTTGTGGGAATTGGATTGTATGATGGGGAAAGAGAGAGTTTGTGGGAATTGGATTGTATGATGGGGAAGAGAGAGTTTGTGGGAATTGGATTGTATGATGGGGAAAGGGAGAGTTTGTGGGAATTGGATTGTATGATGGGGAAAGAGAGAGTTTGTGGGAATTGGATTGTATGATGGGGAAGAGAGAGTTTGTGGGAATTGGATTGTATGATGGGGAAGAGAGAGTTTGTGGGAATTGGATTGTATGATGGGGAAAGTGAGAGTATGTGGGAATTGGATTGTATGATGGAAAAGAGAGAGTTTGTGGGAATTGGATTGTATGATGGGGAAAGAGAGAGTTTGTGGGAATTGGATTGTATGATGGGGAAAGAGAGAATTTGTGGGAATTGGATTGTATGATGGGGAAGAGAGAGTTTGTGGGAATTGGATTGTATGATGGGAAGAGAGAGTTTGTGGGAATTGGATTGTATGATGGGGAAAGAGAGAGTTTGTGGGAATTGGATTGTATGATGGGGAAGAGAGAGTTTGTGGGAATTGGATTGTATGATGGGGAAAGAGAGAGTTTGTGGGAATTGGGTGGATGATGGGGAGATAGAGAGTGTTTGTGGGAATTGGAATGTATGATGTGTGTGACGAGAATACACATAAAATTAAGATGTTTGCTGGCCTGGGTTAGCATCAGTGACATCAGATCTGCCACCTGCCCTCAGGGGAAGGAGAGATGAGGAACAATGGAGCAGCGTCTGGAGATGTGTAATGAAGGGACGTGGGAGAGAGAGCTGTCTGGAGCGGCACCCCCTTTGAAACCTGAACTGTTTGAAGTGATGGACAGGCGATACCCCAGCAGGGGGATAAAAAGGGACCAGTTTGCTAAGGCAGGGACACACGCCACCCGAGGAAACGAGACCCTGGAAGCGGTACGCTTCTCACGAGTCGGTGAGAAGTACCAGACAACTTCCAGGGTGGAAAGGTACGATCAGCGGGAACCCGGTGTGTGTCCGCCCTTGCCTGGGTGCCGGGTTCACTGCAGAGGATCGACCGCATCTGGAGGAAGGGTCACAGTCGGTGACCTCAGGTGACATCACCAAGGACCCACCCAAAAGTTGCTTGTGAGTCATCTCGCCGGTCTGTGAGTGAAGCCGTGTCTGAATGATCAGTTGTTCCTGTTCTATCTCTCTCTTCCCCCACGTTGTCCATCGCCATGGCAATGATTACTGCGAACTGAACTACTAAACTGGACTGAACTTTGAGTCACTTTGAAATTTGGTCATTTACCCCTAGACAACGATAGAGCTTGATTGATGCTGTTATCTTAATTCTGTGCACATGTGTGGTTATCATTGCTGAACTGTTGCATTTATTATCCTTTCGATTACTGTGTTGCTTGTTTCTTTAATAAAACTTTCGTAGTTCCAGTATTCCAGACTCCAACTGAGTGATCCACTTCTGTTGGTTTGGCAACCCAGTTACGGGTACGTAACATGTGGAAGAGAGAGCTTATGGGAATTGAATTGTATAATGTAGAAAGAGAGAGTTTGTGCGAATTGGATTGTATGATGGGGAAAGGGAGAGTTTGTGGGAATTGGATGGTATGATGGGAAAGAGAAAGTTTTTGGGAATTGGATTGTATGATGGGAAAGACAGAGCATGTGGGAATTGGATTGTATGAGTGGGAAGAGAGAGTTTGTGGGAATTGGATTGTATGATGGGGAAAGAGAGAGTTTGTGGGAATTGGATTGTATGATGGGGAAAGAGAGAGTTTGTGGGAATTGGATTGTATGATGGGGAAGAGAGAGTTTGTGGGAATTGGATTGTATGATGGGGAAGAGAGAGTTTGTGGGAATTGGATTGTATGATGGGGAAGAGAGAGTTTGTGGGAATTGGATTGTATGATGGGGAAAGAGAGAGTTTGTGGGAATTGGATTGTATGATGGGGAAGAGAGAGTTTGTGGGAATTGGATTGTATGATGGGAAAGAGAGAGTTTGTGGGAATTGGATTGTATGATGGGGAAGAGAGAGTTTGTGGGAATTGGATTGTATGATGGGGAAAGAGAGAGTTTGTGGGAATTGGATTGTATGATGAGGAAAGACAGAGTTTGTGGGAATTGGCTTGTATGATGGGGAAGAGAGAGAGTTTGTGGGAATTGTATTGTATGATGGGGGAAGAGAGAGTTTGTGGGAATTGGATTGTATGATGGGGAAGAGAGAGTTTGTGGGAATTGGATTGTATGATGGGGAAGAGAGAGTTTGTGTGAATTGGATTGTATGATTGGGAAGAGAGAGTTTGTGGGAATTGGATTGTATGATGGGAAAGAGAGAGTTTGTGGGAATTGGATTGTATGATGGGGAAGAGAGAGTTTGTGGGAATTGGATTGTATGATGGGGAAAGAGAGAGTTTGTGGGAATTGGATTGTATGATGGGGAAGAGAGAGTTTGTGGGAATTGGATTGTATGATGGGGAAGAGAGAGTTTGTGGGAATTGGATTGTATGATGGGGAAGAGAGAGTTTGTGGGAATTGGATTGTATGATGGGGAAAGAGAGAGTTTGTGGGAATTGGATTGTATGATGGGGAAGAGAGAGTTTGTGGGAATTGGATTGTATGATGGGGAAGAGAGAGTTTGTGGGAATTGGATTGTATGATGGGGAAGAGAGAGTTTGTGGGAATTGAATTGTATAATGGGGAAAGAGAGAATACGTGGGAATTGGATTGTATGATGGGGAAAGTGAGAGATTGTGGGAATTGGATAGTATGGTGGGGAAGAGAGAGAGTTTCTGGAATCTGGATTGTATGATGGGAAAAGAGAGAGTTTGTGGGAATTGGATTGTTTGATGTGGAAGAGAGAGTTTGTGGGATTTGGATTGTATGACGGGTCAACAGAGAGCTTGTGGGAAATGGATTGTATGATGGGGGAAGAGACAGTTTGTGGGAATTGGACTGTATGATGGAGAAAGAGAGAGTTTGTGGGAATTTGATTGTATGATGGGGAAGAGAGAGAGAATGTGGGAATTGGATTGTATGATGGGGCAAGAGAGAGTTTGTGGGAATTGGAATGTATGATGGGAAAGACAGAATTTGTGGGAATTGAACTGTATGATGGGGAAAGAGAGAGTTTGTGGGAATTGGATTGTATGATTGGGAAGTGAGAGCTTATGGGAACTGAATTTTATGATGGAAAAGAGAGAGTTTGTGGGAATTGGATTGCATGATGGGGAAAGACAGAGTTTGTGGGAATTGGATTGTATGATGGGGGAAGAGAGAGTTTGTGGGAATTGGATTGTATGATGGGGAAGAGAGAGTTTGTGGGAATTGGATTGTATGATGGGGAAAGAGAGAGTTTGTGGGAATTGGATTGTATGATGGGGAAGAGAGAGAGTTTGTGGGAATTGGATTGTATGATGGGGAAGAGAGAGTTTGTGGGAATTGGATTGTATGATGGGGAAAGAGAGAGTTTGTGGGAATTGGATTGTATGATGGGGAAGAGAGAGTTTGTGGGAATTGGATTGTATGATGGGGAAGAGAGAGTTTGTGGGAATTGGATTGTATGATGTGGAACAGAGAGTTTGTGGGAATTGGATTGTATGATGGGGAAGAGAGAGTTTGTGGGAATTGGATTGTATGATGGGGAAGAGAGAGTTTGTGGGAATTGGATTGTATGATGGGGAAAGAGAGAGTTTGTGGGAATTGGATTGTATGATGGGGAAAGAGAGAGTTTGTGGGAATTGGATTGTATGATGGGGAAAGAGAGAGTTTGTGGGAATTGGATTGTATGATGGGAAAGAGAGAGTTTGTGGGAATTGGATTGTATGATGGGGAAGAGAGAGTTTGTGTGAACTGGATTGTATGATGGGGAAGAGAGAGTTTGTATGAATTGGATTGTATGATGATGAAGAGATAGTTTGTGGGAATTCGACAGTATGATCAGAAAGAGTGAGTTTGTGGGAATTGGATTGTCTGATGGGGAAGAGAGAGAGTATGTGGGAATTGGATTGTATGATGGGGAAAGAGAGAGTTTGTGGGAATTGGATTGTATGATGGGAAAGAGAGAGTTTGTGGGAATTGGATTTTTTGATGGGTAAACAGAGAGTTTGTGGGAATTGGATTGTATGATGGGGAACAGCGAGTTTGTGAGAATTGGATTGTATAATGAAAAAGAGACAGTTTGTGGGAATTGGATTGCATGATGGGGGAGGAGAGAGTTTGTGGGAATTGGATTGTGTAATGGGGGAAGAGAGAGTTTGTGGGAATTGGATTGTATGATGGGGAAGAGAGAGTTTGTGGGAATTGGATTGTATGATGGGGAAAGAGAGAGTTTGTGGGAATTGGATTGTATGATGGGGAAGAGAGAGAGTTTGTGGGAATTGGATTGTATGATGGGGAAGAGAGAGTTTGTGGGAATTGGATTGTATGATGGGGAAAGAGAGAGTTTGTGGGAATTGGATTGTATGATGGGGAAGAGAGAGTTTGTGGGAATTGGATTGTATGATGGGGGAAAACAGAGTTTGTGGGAATTGGATTGTATGATGGGGAACAGAGAGTTTGTGGGAATTGGATTGTATGATGGGGAAGAGAGAGTTTGTGGGAATTGGATTGTATGATGGGGAAGAGAGAGTTTGTGGGAATTGGATTGTATGATGGGGAAAGAGAGAGTTTGTGGGAATTGGATTGTATGATGGGGAAAGAGTGAGTTTGTGGGAATTGGATTGTATGATGGGGAAGAGAGAGAGTATGTGGGAATTGCATTGTATGATGGGAAAGAGAGAGTTTGTGGGAATTGGATTGTATGATGGGGAAGAGAGAGTTTGTGGGAATTGGATTGTATGATGGAGGAAGAGAGAGTTTGTGGGAATTGGATTGTATGATGGGGAAGAGAGAGTTTGTGGGAATTGGATTGTATGATGGGGAAAGAGAGAGTTTGTGGGAATTGGATTGTATGATGGGGAAGAGAGAGAGAATGTGGGAATTGGATTGTATGATGGGGCAAGAGAGAGTTTGTGGGAATTGGATTGTATGATGGGGAAGAGAGAGTTTGTGGGAATTGGATTGTATGATGGGGAAAGAGAGAGTTTGTGGGAATTGGATTGTATGATGGGGAAGAGAGAGTTTGTGGGAATTGGATTGTATGATGGGAAAGAGAGAGTTTGTGGGAATTGGATTGTATGATGGGGAAAGAGAGAGTTTGTGGGAATTGGATTGTATGATGGGGGAAGAGAGAGTTTGTGGGAATTGGATTGTATGATGGGGAAGAGAGAGTTTGTGGGAATTGGATTGTATGATGGGGAAAGAGAGAGTTTGTGGGAATTGGATTGTATGATGGGGAAGAGAGAGAGTTTGTGGGAATTGGATTGTATGATGGGGAAGAGAGAGTTTGTGGGAATTGGATTGTATGATGGGGGAAGAGAGAGTTTGTGGGAATTGGATTGTATGATGGGGAAGAGAGAGTTTGTGCGAATTGGATTGTATGATGGGGAAAGGGAGAGTTTGTGGGAATTGGATGGTATGATGGGAAAGAGAAAGTTTTTGGGAATTGGATTGCATGATGGGAACAGCGAGTTTAGGGGAATTGGATTGTATGATGAGGGAACAGCGAATTTGTGGGAATTGGATTGCATGATGGGGAAAGAGAGAGTTTGTGGGAATTGGATTGTATGATGGGAAAGAGAGAGTTTGTGGGAATTGGATTGTATGATGGGGAAAGAGAGAGTTTGTGGGAATTGGATTGTATGATGGGGAAAGAGAGAGTTTGTGGGAATTGGATTGTATGATGGGGAAGAGAGAGTTTGTGGGAATTGGATTGTATGATGGGGAAGAGAGAGTTTGTGGGAATTGGATTGTATGATGGGGGAAGAGAGAGTTTGTGGGAATTGGATTGTATGATGGGGAACATAGAGTTTGTGGTAATTGGATTGTATGATGGGGAAAGAGAGAGTTTGTGGGAATTGGGTGGATGATGGGGAGACAGAGAGTGTTTGTGGGAATTGGAATGTATGATGTGTGTGACGAGAATACACATAAAATTAAGATGTTTGCTGGCCTGGGTTAGCATCAGTGACATCAGGTCTGCCACCTGCCCTCAGGGGAAGGAGAGATGAGGAACAATGGAGCAGCGTCTGGAGATGTGTAATGAAGAGACGTGGGAGAGAGAGCTGTCTGGAGCGGCTCCCCCTTTGAACCCTGAACTGTTTGAAGTGATGGACAGGCGATACCCCAGCAGGGGGATAAAAAGGGACAGGTTTGCTAAGGCAGGGACACACGCCACCCGAGGAAACGAGACCCTGGAAGTGGTACGCTTCTCACGAGTCGGTGAGAAGTACCAGACAACGGCCAGGGTGGAAAGGTACGATCAGCGGGATCCCGGTCTGTGTCCGCCCTTGCCTGGGTACCGGGTTCACTGCAGAGGATCGACCGCATCTGGAGGAGGGGTCACAGTCGGTGACCTCAGGTGACATCACCAAGGACCCACCCAAAAGTTGCTTGTGAGCCATCTCGCCTGTCTGTGAGTGAAGCCGTGTCTGAATGATCAGTTGTTCCTGTTCTATCTCTCTCTTCCCCAACGTTGCCCATCGCCATGACAACGATTACTGCAAACTGAACTACTAAACTGGACTGAACTTTGAGTCACTTTGAAATTTGGTCATTTACCCCTAGACAACGATAGAGCTTGATTGATGCTGTTATCTTAATTCTGTGCACATGTGTGGTTATCATTGCTGAACTGTTGCATTTATTATCCTTTCGATTACTGTGTTGCTTGTTTCTTTAATAAAACTTTCGTAGTTCCAGTAATCCAGACTCCAACTGAGTGATCCACTTCTGCTGGTTTGGCAACCCAGTTACGGGGTACGTAACATGTGGAAGAGAGAGCTTATGGGAATTGAATTGTATAATGTAGAAAGAGAGAGTTTGTGGGAATTGTATAAGTATGATGGGGAAAGAGAGAGTTTGTGGGAACTGGATTGTATGATGGGGAAGAGAGAGTTTGTGGGAATTGGATGGTATGATGGGAAAGAGAGAGTTTGTGGGAATTGGATTGTATGATGGGGAAGAGAGAGTTTGTGGGAATTGGATTGTATGATGGGAAAGAGAGAGTTTGTGGGAATTGGATTGTATGATGGGGAAAGAGAGAGTTTGTGGGAATTGGATTGTGTGATGGGGAACAGAGAGTTTGTGGGAATGGGATTGTATGATGGGGAAAGAGAGAGTTTGTGGGAATTGGATTGTATGATGGGGAAAGAGAGAGTTTGTGGGAATTGGATTGTATGATGGGGAAGAGAGAGTTTGTGGGAATTGGATTGTATGATGGGGGAAGAGAGAGTTTGTGGGAATTGGATTGTATGATGGGGAAGAGAGAGTTTGTGGGAATTGGATTGTATGATGGGGAAGAGAGAGTTTGTGGGAATTGGATTGTATGATGGGGAAGAGAGAGTTTGTGGGAATTGGATTGTATGATGGGAAAGAGAGAGTTTGTGGGAATTGGATTGTATGATGGGGAACAGAGAGTTTGTGGGAATTGGATTGTATGATGGGGAAGAGAGAGTTTGTGGGAATTGGATTGCATGATGGGGGAAGAGAGAGTTTGTGGGAATTGGATTGTATGATGGGGAAAGAGAGAGTTTGTGGGAATTGGATTGTATGATGGGGAAGAGAGAGTTTGTGGGAATTGGATTGTATGATGGGGAAGAGAGAGTTTGTGGGAATTGGATTGTATGATGGGGAAAGAGAGAGTTTGTGGGAATTGGATTGTATGATGGGGGAAGAGAGAGTTTGTGGGAATTGGATTGTATGATGGGGAAGAGAGAGTATGTGGGAATTGGATTGTATGAATGGAAAGAGAGAGTTTGTGGGAACTGGATTGTATGATGGGAAAGAGAGAGTTTGTGGGAATTGGATTGTATGATGGGGAAAGAGAGAGTTTGTGGGAATTGGATTGTATGATGGGAAAAGAGAGAGATTGTGGGAATTGGATTGTTTGATGTGGAAGAGAGAGTTTGTGGGAATTGGATTGTATGATGGGGAACAGAGAGTTTGTGGGAATTGGATTGTATGATGGGGAACAGCGAGTTACTGGGAATTGGATTGTATGATGGGGAATTGAGAGAGATTGTGGGAATTGGATTGTATGTTGGGGAAGAGAGAGTTTGTGGGAATTGGATTGTATGATGGGGAAAGAGAGAGTTTGTGGGAATTGGATTGTATGATGGGGAAGAGAGAGTTTGTGGCAACTGGATTGTATGATGGGAGAAGAGGGAGTTTGTGGGAATCGATTGTATGATTAGGAAAGAGAGAGTTTGTGGGAATTGGATTGTATGATGGGGAAGAGAGAGAGTATGTGGGAATTGGATTGTATGATGGGGAAGAGAGAGTTTGTGGGAATTGGATTGTATGATGGGGAAAGAGAGAGTTTGTGGGAATTGGATTGTATGATGGGGAAAGAGAGAGTTTGTGGGAATTGGATTGTATGATGGGGAAGAGAGAGTTTGTGGGAATTGGATTGTATGATGGGGAACAGAGAGTTTGTGGGAATTGGATTGTATGATGGGGAAAGAGAGAGTTTGTGGGAATTGGATTGTATGATGGGGAAAGAGAGAGTTTGTGGGAATTGGATTGTATGATGGTGGAAGAGAGAGTTTGTGGGAATTGGATTGTATGATGGGTAACAGCGAGTATGCGGGAATTGGATTGTATGATGTGGAAAAAAGAGCTAATGGGAATTGGATTGTATGATGGGGAAAGAGAGAGTTTGTGGGAATTGGATTGTATGATGGGAAAGAGAGAGTTTGTGGGAATTGGATTGTATGATGGGAAAGAGAGAGATTGTGGGAATTGGAATGTATGATGGGGAAGAGAGAGAGTTTCTGGGATATGGATTGTATGATGGGAAAAGAGAGAGTTTGTGGGAATTGGATTGTATGATGGGGAAGAGAGAGTTTGTGGGAATTGGATTGTATGATGGGGAAAGAGAGAGTTTGTGGGAATTGGATTGTATGATGGGGAAAGAGAGAGTTTGTGGGAATTGGATTGTATGATGGGGAAAGAGAGAGTTTGTGGGAATTGGATTGTATGATGGGGAAAGAGAGAGTTAGTGGGAATTGCATTGTATCGTGGGGAAAGTCAGAGTTTGTGGGAATTGGGTTGTATGATGGGGCAAAAGCGAGTTTGTGGGAATTGGATTGTATGATGGGGGAAGAGAGAGTTTGTGGGAATTGGATTGTATGATGGGGAAGAGAGAGTTTGTGGGAATTGGATTGTATGATGGGGAAAGAGAGAGTTTGTGGGAATTGGATTGTATGATGGGGATAGAGAGCTTGTGGGAATGGGATTGTATGATGGGGAAAGAGGAAGTTTGTGGGAATTGGATTGTATGATGGGGAAAGAGAGAGTTTGTGGGAATTGGATTGTATGATGGGAAAGAGAGAGCTTGTGGGAATTGGATTGTATGATGGGGAAAGAGAGAGTATGTGGGAATTGGATTGTATGATGGGAAAGAGAGAGCTTGTGGGAATTGGATTGTATGATGGGGAAAGACAGAGTTTGTTGGAATTGGATCGTATGATGGGGGATGAGAGAGTTTGTGGGAATTGGATTCTATGATGGGGAATAGAGAGTTTGTGGGAATTGGATTGCATGATGGGGTAAGACAGAGTTTGTGAGAATTGGATTGTATGATGGGGGAAGAGAGAGTTTGCGGGAATTGGATTGTATGATGGGCAAGAGAGAGCTTACGGGAATTGAATTGTATGATGGGGAAAGAAAGAGTTTGTGGGAATTGGTTTGTATGATGATGAAGAGAGAGTTGGAGGGAATCGGATTGTATGATGGGGAAAGAGAGAGCTTGTGGGAATTGGATTGTATGATGGGGAAAGAGAGCTTGTGGGAATTGGATTGTATGATGGGGAAGAGAGAGTTTGTGGGAATTGGATTGTATGATGGGGAAAGAGAGAGTTTGTGGGAATTGGATTGTATGTTGGGGAAGAGAGAGTTTGTGGGAATTGGATTGTATGATGGGGAAAGAGAGAGTTTGTGGGAATTGGGTGGATGATGGGGAAAGATAAAGTTTGTGGGAATTGGAATGTATGATGTGGAAGAGCGAGCTTATGGGAATTGAATTGTATAATGTAGAAAGAGAGAGTTTGTGGGAATTGGATAAGTATGATGGGGAAAGAGAGAGTTTGTGGGAATTGGATTGTATGATGGGGAAAGAGAGAGTTTGTGGGAATTGGATTGTATGATGGGGAATAGAGAGTTTGTGGGAATTGGATTGTATGATGGGGAAAGAGAGAGTTTGTGGGAATTGGATTGTATGATGGGGAAAGAGAGAGTTTGTGGGAATTGGATTGTATGATGGGGAAGAGAGAGTTTGTGGGAATTGGATTGTATGATGGGGAAGAGAGAGTTTGTGGGAATTGGATTGTATGATGGGGAAGAGAGAGTTTGTGGGAATTGGATTGTATGATGGGGAAAGAGAGTGTTTGTGGGAATTGTATTGTATGATGGGGAAGAGTGAGTTTGAGGGAATTGGAGTGTATGTTGAGGGAACACAGAGTTTGAGACAACTGGATTGTCTGATGGGGGAAGGGAGAGTTTGTGGGAATTGGATTGTATGTTGGGGAAAGAGAGAGTTTGTGGAAATTGGATTGTATGCTGGGGAAGAGAGAGCTTTGTGGGAATTGAATTGTATGATGGGGAAAGAGAGAGTTTGTGGGAATTGGATTGTATGATGGGGAAAGAGAGAGTTTGTGGGAATTGGATTGTATGATGGGGAAAGAGAGAGTTTGTGGGAATTGGATTGTATGATGGGAAAGAGAGAGTTTGTGGGAATTGGATTGTATGATGGGGAAAGAGAGAGTTTGTGGGAATTGGATTGTATGATGGGGAAAGAGAGAGTTTGTGGGAATTGGATTGTATGATGGTGGAAGAGAGAGTTTGTGGGAATTGGATTGTATGATGGGGAACAGAGAGTTTGTGGGAATTGGATTGTATGATGGGGAACAGCGAGTTACTGGGAATTGGATTGTATGATGGGGAATTGAGAGAGATTGTGGGAATTGGATTGTATGTTGGGGAAGAGAGAGTTTGTGGGAATTGATTTGTATGATGGGGAAAGAGAGAGTTTGTGAGAATTGGATTGTATGATGAGGGAAGAGAGAGTTTGTGGGAATTGGATTGTATGATGGGGAAGAGAGAGTTTGTGGGAATTGGATTGTATGATGGGGAAAGAGAGAGTTTGTGGGAATTGGATTGTATGATGGGGAAGAGAGAGAGTTTGTGGGAATTGTATTGTATGATGGGGGAAAAGAGAGTTTGTGGGAATTGGATTGTATGATGGGGAAAGAGAGAGTTTGTGGGAATTGGATTGTATGATGGTGGAAGAGAGAGTTTGTGGGAATTGGATTCTACGATGGGGAAGAGAGAGTTTGTGGGAATTGGATTGTATGATGGGGAAAGAGAGAGTTTGTGGGAATTGGATTGTATGATGGGGAAAGAGAGAGTTTGTGGGAATTGGATTGTATGATGGGGAAGAGAGAGTTTGTGGGAATTGGATTGTATGATGGGGAAGAGAGAGTTTGTGGGAATTGGATTGTATGATGGGGAAAGAGAGAGTTTGTGGGAATTGGATTGTATGATGGGGAAAGAGAGAGTTTGTGGGAATTGGATTGTATGATGGGAAAGAGAGAGTTTGTGGGAATTGGACTGTATGATGGTGGAAGAGAGAGTTTGTGGGAATTGGATTCTATGATGGGGAACAGAGTTTGTGGGAATTGGATTGTATGATGGGGAAAGAGAGAGTTTGTGGGAATTGGATTGTATGATGGGGAAAGAGAGAGTTTGTGGGAATTGGATTGTATGATGGGGGAAGACAGAGTTTGTGGGAATTGAATTGTATGATGGGGAAAGAGAGAGTTTGTGGGAATTGGATTGTACGATGGGGATGTGAGATCTTATGGGAATTGAATTGTATGATGGGGAAAGAGAGAGTATGTGGGAATTGGATTGTATGATGGGAAAGAGAGAGTTTGTGGGAATTGGATTGTATGATGGGGAAAGAGAGAGTTTGTGGGAATTGGATTGTATGATGGGGAAAGAGAGAGTTTGTGGGAATTGGATTGTATGATGGGGAAAGAGAGAGTTTGTGGGAATTGGATTGTATGATGGGGAAGAGAGAGTTTGTGGGAATTGGATTGTATGATGGGGAAGAGAGAGTTTGTGGGAATTGGATTGTATGATGGGGAAAGAGAGAGTTTGTGGGAATTGGATTGTATGATGGGAAAGAGAGAGCTTGTGGGAATTGGATTCTATGATGGGGAAAGACAGAGTTTGTGGGAATTGGATTGTATGATGGGAAAGAGAGAGCTTGTGGGAATTGGATTGTATGATGGGAAAGAGAGAGCTTGTGGGAATTGGATTGTATGATGGGGAAGAGAGAGTTTGTGGGAACTGGATTGTATGATGGGGAAAGAGAGAGTTTGTGGGAATTGGATTGTATGATGGAGAAGAGAGAGTTTGTGGGAATTGGATTCTATGATGGGGAAGAGAGAGTTTGTGGGAATTGGATTGTATGATGGGGAAAGAGAGAGTTTGTGGGAATTGGATTGTATGATGGGGAATAGAGAGAGTTTGTGGGAATTGGATTGTATGATGGGGGAAAAGAGAGTTTGTGGGAATTGGATTGTATGATGGGGAAAGAGAGAGTTTGTGGGAATTGGATTGTATGATGGGGAAGAGAGAGTTTGTGGGAATTGGATTGTATGATGGGGAAGAGAGAGTTTGTGGGAATTGGATTGTATGATGGGGAAAGAGAGAGTTTGTGGGAATTGGATTGTATGATGGGGAAAGAGAGAGTTTGTGGGAATTGGATTGTATGATGGGGAAGAGAGAGTTTGTGGGAATTGGATTGTATGATGGGGAAGAGAGAGTTTGTGGGAATTGGATTGTATGATGGGGAAGAGAGAGCTTCTGGGAATTGAATTGTATGATGGGGAAAGAGAGAGTATGTGGGAATTGGATTGTATGATGGGAAAGAGAGAGTTTGTGGGAATTGGATTGTATGATGGTGGAAGAGAGAGTTTGTGGGAATTGGATTGTATGATGGGGAACAGAGTTTGTGGGAATTGGATTGTATGATGGGGAAAGAGAGAGTTTGTGGGAATTGGATTGTATGATGGGGAAAGAGAGAGTTTGTGGGAATTGGATTGTATGATGGGGGAAGACAGAGTTTGTGGGAATTGAATTGTATGATGGGGAAAGAGAGAGTTTGTGGGAATTGGATTGTACGATGGGGATGTGAGATCTTATGGGAATTGAATTGTATGATGGGGAAAGAGAGAGTATGTGGGAATTGGATTGTATGATGGGAAAGAGAGAGCTTGTGGGAATTGGATTCTATGATGGGGAAAGACAGAGTTTGTGGGAATTGGATTGTATGATGGGGAAGAGAGAGTTTGTGGGAATTGGATTCTATGATGGGGAAGAGAGAGTTTGTGGGAATTGGATTGTATGATGGGGAAGAGAGAGTTTGTGGGAATTGGATTGTATGATGGGGAAGAGAGAGTTTGTGGGAATTGGATTGTATGATGGGAACAGCGAGTTTGTGGGAATTGGATTGTATGATGGGGGAACAGAGAGTTTGTGGGAACTGGATTGTATGATTGGGAAGAGAGAGTTTGTGGGAATTGGATTGTATGATGGGAAAGAGAGAGCTTGTGGGAATTGGATTGTATGATGGGAAGAGAGAGTTTGTGGGAATTGGATTGTATGATGGGGAAAGAGAGAGTTTGTGGGAATTGGATTGTATGATGGGGAAAGAGAGAGTTTGTGGGAATTGGATTGTATGATGGGGAAGAGAGAGTTTGTGGGAATTGGATTGTATGATGGGGGAAGAGAGAGTTTGTGGGAATTGGATTGTATGATGGGGAACAGAGAGTTTGTGGGAATTGGATTGTATGATGGGGAAAGAGAGAGTTTGTGGGAATTGGATTGTATGATGGGGAAGAGAGAGTTTGTGGGAATTGGATTGTATGATGGGGAAAGAGAGAGTTTGTGGGAATTGGATTGTATGATGGGGAAGAGAGAGTTTGTGGGAATTGGATTGTATGATGGGGAAAGAGAGAGTTTGTGGGAATTGGATTGTATGATGGGGAAAGAGAGAGTTTGTGGGAATTGGATTGTATGATGGGGAAGAGAGAGTTTGTGGGAATTGGATTGTATGATGGGAAAAGAGAGAGTTTGTGGGAATTGGATTGTATGATGGGAAAGAGAGAGTTTGTGGGAATTGGATTGTATGATGGGGAAGAGAGAGTTTGTGGGAATTGGATTGTATGATGGGGAAGAGAGAGTTTGTGGGAATTGGATTGTATGATGGGGAAAGAGAGAGTTTGTGGGAATTGGATTGTATGATGGGGAAGAGAGAGTTTGTATGAATTTTTTTGTATAATGGGGGAACAGAGAACTTGTTTGAACTGGATTGTCTGATGGGGAAGGGAGGGTTTGTGGGAATTGGATTGTATGATGGGGAAAGAGAGAGTTTGTGGGAATTGGATTGTATGATGAGGGAAGAGAGTGTTTGTGGGAATTGAATTGTATGATGGGGAAAGAGAGAGTTTGTGGGAATTGGATTGTATGATGAGTGAAGATAGAGTTTGTGGGAATTGAATTGTATGATGGGGAAAGAGAGAGTTTGTGGGAATTGGATTGTATGATGGGGAAAGAGAGAGTTTGTGGGAATTGGATTGTATGATGGGGAAGAGAGAGAGTTTGTGGGAATTGGATTGTATGATGGGGAAGAGAGAGTTTGTGGGAATTGGATTGTATGATGGGGAACAGCGAGTTTGTGGGAATTGGATTGTATGATGGGGAAGAGAGAGTTTGTGGGAATTGGATTGTATGATGGGGAAGAGAGAGCTTATGGGAATTGGATTGTATGATGGGGAAAGAGAGAGTTTGTGGGAATTGGATTGTATGATGGGGAAGAGAGAGAGTTTGTGGGAATTGGATTGTATGATGGGGAAGAGAGAGTTTGTGGGAATTGGATTGTATGATGGGGAAAGAGAGAGTTTGTGGGAATTGGATTGTATGATGGGGAAAGAGAGAGTTTGTGGGAATTGGATTGTATGATGGGGAAAGAGAGAGTTTGTGGGAATTGGATTGTATGATGGGGAAAAGAGAGTATGTGGGAATTGGATTGTATGATGGGGAAAGAGAGAGTTTGTGGGAATTGGAATGTATGATGGGGAATAGAGAGTTTGTGGGAATTGGATTGTATGATGGGGAAGAGAGAGTTTGTGGGAATTGGATTGTATAATGGGGAAAGAGAGAGTTTGTGGGAATTGGATTGTATGATGGGGAAAGAGAGAGTTTGTGGGAATTGGATTGTATGATGGGGAAAGAGAGAGTTTGTGGGAATTGGATTGTATGATGGGGAAAGAGAGAGTTTGTGGGAATTGGATTGTATGATGGGGAAAGAGAGAGTTTGTGGGAATTGGATTGTTTGATGTGGAAGAGAGAGTTTGTGGGATTTGGATTGTATGACGGGTCAACAGAGAGCTTGTGGGAAATGGATTGTATGATGGGGGAAGAGACAGTTTGTGGGAATTGGACTGTATGATGGGGAACAGAGAGTTTGTGGGAATTGGATTGTATGATGGGGAAAGAGAGAGTTTGTGGGAATTGGATTGTATGATGGGGAAGTGAGTGTTTGTGGGAATTCAAATGTATGATGTGTGTGACGAGAATACACATAAAATTAAGATGTTTGCTGGCCTGGGTTAGCATCAGTGACATCAGGTCTGCCACCTGCCCTCAGGGGAAGGAGAGATGAGGAACAATGGAGCAGCGTCTGGAGATGTGTAATGAAGGGACGTGGGAGAGAGAGCTGTCTGGAGCGGCTCCCCCTTTGAACCCTGAACTGTTTGAAGTGATGGACAGGCGATACCGCAGCCGGGGGATAAAAAGGGACCGATTTCGCTAAGGTAGGGACACAGGCTACCTGAGTTAACGAGACCCTGGAAGCAGTACGCTTCTCACGAGTCGGTGAGAAGTATCAGACAACGGCCAGGGTGGAAAGGTACGATCAGCGGGAACCCGGTGTGTGTCCGCCCTTGCCTGGGTGCCGGGTTCACTGCAGAGGATCGACCGCATCTGGAGGAGGGGTCACAGTCGGTGACCTCAGGTGACATCACCAAGGACCCACCCAAAAGTTGCTTGTGAGCCATCTCGCCGGTCAGTGAGTGAAGCCGTGTCTGAATGATCAGTTGTTCCTGTTCTATCTCTCTCTTCCCCCACATTGTCCATCGCCATGGCAACGATTACTGCGAACTGAACTACTAAACTGGACTGAACTTTGAGTCACTTTGAAATTTGGTCATTTACCCCGAGACAACGATAGAGCTTGATGGATGCTGTTATCTTAATTCTGTGCACATGTGTGTTTATCATTGCTGAACTGTTGCATTCATTATCCCTTCGATTACTGTGTTGCTTGTTTCTTTAATAAAACTTTCTTAGTTCCAGTAATCCAGACTCCAACTGAGTGATCCACTTCTGCTGGTTTGGCAACCCAGTTACGGGGTACGTAACATGTGGAAGAGAGAGCTTGTGGGAATTGGATTGTATGATGGGGAAAGAGAGAGTTTGTGGGAATTGGATTGTATGATGGGGAAAGAGAGAGTTTGTGGGAACTGGATTGTATGATGGGGAAGAGAGAGTCTGTCGGAATTGGACTGTATGATGGGAAAGACAGAGCATGTTGAAATTGGATTGTATGATTGGGAAGAGAGAGTTTGTGGGAATTGGATTGTATGATGGGAAAGAGAGAGTTTGTGGGAATTGGATTGTATGATGGGGAAAGAGAGAGTTTGTGGGAATTGGATTGTGTGATGGGGAACAGAGAGTTTGTGGGAATGGGATTGTATGATGGGGAAAGAGAGAGTTTGTGGGAATTGAATTGTATGATGGGGAAAGAGAGAGTTTGTGGGAATTGGATTGTATGATGGGGAAAAGAGAGTTTGTGGGAATTGGATTGTATGATGGGGGAAGAGAGAGTTTGTGGGAATTGGATTGTATGATGGGGAAGAGAGAGTTTGTGGGAATTGGATTGTATGATGGGGAAGAGAGAGTTTGTGGGAATTGGATTGTATGATGGGGAAGAGAGAGTTTGTGGGAATTGGATTGTATGATGGGAAAGAGAGAGTTTGTGGGAATTGGATTGTATGATGGGTAACAGCGAGTTTGCGGGAATTGGATTGTATGATGTGGAAAAAGAGTTTGTGGGAATTGGATTGTATGATGGGGAAGAGAGAGTTTGTGGGAATTGGATTGTATGATGGGGAAAGAGAGAGTTTGTGGGAATTGGATTGTATGATGGGGAATAGAGAGCTTGTGGGAATTGGATTGTATGATGGGGAAAGAGAGAGTTTGTGGGAATTGGATTGTATGATGGGGAAGAGAGAGTTTGTGGGAATTGGATTGTATGATGGGGAAAGAGAGAGTTTGTGGGAATTGGATTGTATGATGGGGAAAGAGAGAGTTTGTGGGAATTGGATTGTATGATGGGGAAAGAGAGAGTTTGTGGGAATTGGATTGTATGATGGGGAAAGAGAGAGTTTGTGGGAATTGGATTGTATGATGGGGAAGAGAGAGTTTGTGGGAATTGGATTGTATGATGGGGAAGAGAGAGTTTGTGGGAATTGGATTGTATGATGGGGAAGAGAGATTTTGTGGGAATTGGATTGTATGATGGGGAAAGAGAGAGTTTGTGGGAATTGGATTGTATGATGGGGAAAGAGAGTTTGGGGAATTGGATTGTATGATGGTGAACAGAGAGCTTGTGGGAAATGGATTGTATGATGGGGAAGAGAGAGTTTGTGGGAATTGGATTGTATGATGGGGAAAGAGAGAGTTTGTGGGAATTGGATTGTATGATGGGGAAGAGAGAGCTTGTGGGAATTGGATTGTATGATGGGGAAAGAGAGAGTTTGTGGGAATTGGATTGTATGATGGGAAAGAGAGAGCTTGTGGGAATTGGATTCTATGATGGGGAAAGAGAGAGTTTGTGGGAATTGGATTGTATGATGGGGAAAGTGAGAGATTGTGGGAATTGGATAGTATGGTGGGGAAGAGAGAGAGTTTCTGGAATCTGGATTGTATGATGGGAAAAGAGAGAGTTTGTGGGAATTGGATTGTTTGATGTGGAAGAGAGAGTTTGTGGGATTTGGATTGTATGATGGGGAAGAGAGAGTTTGTGGGAATTGGATTGTATGATGGGGAAGAGAGAGTTTGTGGGAATTGGATTGTATGATGGGGAAAGAGAGAGTTTGTGGGAATTGGATTGTATGATGGGGAAGAGAGAGAGAATGTGGGAATTGGATTGTATGATGGGGGAAGAGAGAGTTTGTGGGAATTGGATTGTATGATGGGGAAAGAGAGAGTTTGTGGGAATTGGATTGTATGATGGGGAAAGAGAGAGTTTGTGGGAATTGGATTGTATGATGGGGGAAGAGAGAGTTTGTAGTAATTGGATTGTATGATGGACAAGAGAGAGCTTATGGGAATTGATTTGTATAATGGGGAAAGTGAGAGTATGTGGGAATTGGATTGTATGATGGGGGAAGAGAGAGTTTGTGGGAATTGGATTGTATGATGGGGAAGAGAGAGTTTGTAGTAATTGGATTGTATGATGGACAAGAGAGAGCTTATGGGAATTGATTTGTATAATGGGGAAAGTGAGAGTATGTGAGAATTGGATTGTATGAATGGAAAGATAGAGTTTGTGGGAACTGGATTGTATGATGGTGAAAGAAAGAGTTTGTGGAAATTGGATTTTATGATGAGGAAAGAGAGAATTTGTGGGAATTGGATTGTTTGCTGTGGAATAGGGAGTTTGTGGGAATTGGACTGTATGATGGGTCAACAGAGAGCTTGTGGGAAATGGATTGTACGATGGGGAAGAGACCGTTTGTGGGAATTGAACTGTATGATGGGGAACAGAGAGTTTGTGGTAATTGGATTGTATGATGGGGAAAGAGAGAGTTTTTGGGAATTGGGTGGATGATGGGGAAACAGAGAGTGTTTGTGGGAATTCAAATGTATGATGTGTGTGACGAGAATACACATAAAATTAAGATGTTTGCTGGCCTGGGTTAGCATCAGTGACATCAGGTCTGCCACCTGCCCTCAGGGGAAGGAGAGATGAGGAACAATGGAGCAGCGTCTGGAGATGTGTAATGAAGGGACGTGGGAGAGAGAGCTGTCTGGAGCGGCTCCCCCTTTGAACCCTGAACTGTTTGAAGTGATGGACAGGCGATACCCCAGCAGGGGGATAAAAAGGGACCGGTTTTGCTAAGGCAGGGACACAGGCTACCTGAGTTAACGAGACCCTGGAAGCAGTACACTTCTCACGAGTCGGTGAGAAGTACCAGACAACGGCCAGGGTGGAAAGGTAAGATCAGCGGGAACCCGGTGTGTGTCCGCCCTTGCCTGGGTGCCGGGTTCACTGCAGAGGATCGACCGCATCTGGAGGAGGGGTCACAGTCGGTGACCTCAGGTGACATCACCAAGGACCCACCCAAAAGTTGCTTGTGAGCCATCTCGCCGGTCTGTGAGTGAAGCCGTGTCTGAATGATCAGTTGTTCCTGTTCTATCTCTCTCTTCCCCCACGTTGTCCATCGCCATGGCAACGATTACTGCGAACTGAACTACTAAACTGGACTGAACTTTGAGTCACTTTGAAATTTGGTCATTTACCCCGAGACAACGATAGAGCTTGATTGATGCTGTTATCTTAATTCTGTGCACATGTGTGGTTATCATTGCTGAACTGTTGCATTTATTATACTTTCGATTACTGTGTTGCTTGTTTCTTTAATAAAACTTTCGTAGTTCCAGTAATCCAGACTCCAACTGAGTGATACATTTCTGCTGGTTTGGCAACCCAGTTACGGGGTACGTAACAGTGGGAATTGGATTGTATGATGGGGAAAGAGAGAGTTTGTGGGAATTGGATTGTATGATGGGGAAAGAGAGAGTTTGTGGGAACTGGATTGTATGATGGGGAAGAGAGAGTTTGTGGGAATTGGATTGTATGATGGGAAAGAGAGAGTTTGTGGGAATTGGATTGTATGATGGGGAAGAGAGAGTTTGTGGGAATTGGATTGTATGATGGGAAAGAGAGAGTTTGTGGGAATTGGATTGTATGATGGGGAAAGAGAGAGTTTGTGGGAATTGGATTGTATGATGGGGAACAGAGAGTTTGTGGGAATTGGATTGTATGATGGGGAAAGAGAGAGTTTGTGGGAATTGGATTGTATGATGGGGAAAGAGAGAGTTTGTGGGAATTGGATTGTATGATGGGGAAGAGAGAGTTTGTGGGAATTGGATTGTATGATGGGGGAACAGAGAGTTTGTGGGAATTGGATTGTATGATGGGGAAGAGAGAGTTTGTGGGAATTGGATTGTATGATGGGGAAAGAGAGAGTTTGTGGGAATTGGATTGTATGATGGGGAAGAGAGAGTTTGTGGGAATTGGATTGTATGATGGGAAAGAGAGAGTTTGTGGGAATTGGATTGTATGATGGGGAAGAGAGAGTTTGTGGGAATTGGATTGTGTGATGGGGAAGAGAGAGTTTGTGGGAATTGGATTGTATGATGGGGAAGAGAGAGTTTGTGGGAATTGGATTGTATGATGGGGAAAGAGAGAGTTTGTGGGAATTGGATTGTCTGATGGGGAAGAGAGAGTTTGTGGGAATTGGATTGTATGATGGGAAAGAGAGAGTTTGTGGGAATTGGATTGCATGATGGGGAAGAGAGAGTTTGTGGGAATTGGATTGTATGATGGGGAAAGAGAGAGTTTGTGGGAATTGGATTGTATGATGGGGAAAGAGAGAGTTTGTGGGAATTGGATTGTATGATGGGGAAGAGAGAGTTTGTGGGAATTGGATTGTATGATGGGAAAAGAGAGAGTTTGTGGGAATTGGATTGTATGATGGGGAAGAGAGAGTTTGTGGGAATTGGATTGCATGATGGGAACAGCGAGTTTAGGGGAATTGGATTGTATGATGAGGGAACAGCGAATTTGTGGGAATTGGATTGTATGATGGGGAAAGGGAGAGTTTGTGGGAATTGGATTGTATGATGGGGAACAGCGAGTTACGTGGGAATTGGATTGTATGATGGGGAAGAGAGAGTTTGTGGGAATTGGATTGTATGATGGGGAAGAGAGAGTTTGTGGGAATTGGATTGTATGATGGGGAAAGAGAGAGTTTGTGGGAATTGGATTGTATGATGGGGAAGAGAGAGTTTGTGGGAATTGGATTGTATGATGGGGAAGAGAGAGTTTGTGGGAATTGGATTGTATGATGGGGAAGAGAGAGTTTGTGGGAATTGGATTGTATGATGGGGAAAGAGAGAGTTTGTGGGAATTGGATTGTATGATGGGGAAAGAGTGAGTTTGTGGGAATTGGATTGTCTGATGGGGAAGAGAGAGAGTATGTGGGAATTGGATTGTATGATGGGAAAGAGAGAGTTTGTGGGAATTGGATTGTATGATGGGGAAGAGAGAGTTTGTGGGAATTGGATTGTATGATGTGGGAACAGAGAGTTTGTGGGAATTGGATTGTATGATGGGGAAGAGAGAGTTTGTGGGAATTGGATTGTATGATGGGAAAGAGAGAGTTTGTGGGAATTGGATTGTATGATGGGGAAGAGAGAGATTGTGGGAATTGGATTGTTTGATGTGGAAGAGAGAGTTTGTGGGAATTGGATTATATGATGGGGAAAGAGAGAGTTTGTGGGAATTGGATTGTATGATGGGGAAAGAGAGAGTTTGTGGGAATTGGATTGTATGATGGTAGAAGAGAGAGTTTGTGGGAATTGGATTGTATGATGGGGAAAGAGAGAGTTTGTGGGAATTGGATTGTATGATGGGGAAAGAGAGAGTTTGTGGGAATTGGATTGTATGATGGGGGAAGAGAGAGTTTGTGGGAATTGGATTGTATGATGGGGAAGAGAGAGTTTGTGGGAATTGGATTGTATGATGGGGAAAGAGAGAGTTTGTGGGAATTGGATTGTATGATGGGGAAGAGAGAGAGTTTGTGGGAATTGGATTGTATGAAGGGGAAAGAGAGAGTTTGTGGGAATTGGATTGTATGATGGGGTAAGGGAGAGTTTCTGGGAATTGGATTATATGATCGGAAAGAGTGAATTTGTGGGAATTGGATTGTTTGATGTGGAATAGGGAGTTTGTGGGAATTGGACTGTATGATGGGTCAACAGAGAGCTTGTGGGAATTGGATTGTATGATGGGGGAAGAGAGCTTGTTGGAATTGGATTGTATGATGGGGAAGAGAGAGTTTGTGGGAATTGGATTGTATGATGGGGAAAGAGAGAGTTTTTGGGAATTGGGTGGATGATGGGGAAACAGAGAGTGTTTGTGGGAATTCAAATGTATGATGTGTGTGACGAGAATACACATAAAATTAAGATGTTTGCTGGCCTGGGTTAGCATCAGTGACATCAGGTCTGCCACCTGCCCTCAGGGGAAGGAGAGATGAGGAACAATGGAGCAGCGTCTGGAGATGTGTAATGAAGGGACGTGGGAGAGAGAGCTGTCTGGAGCGGCACCCCCTTTGAAACCTGAACTGTTTGAAGTGATGGACAGGCGATACCCCAGCAGGGGGATAAAAAGGGACCAGTTTGCTAAGGCAGGGACACACGCCACCCGAGGAAACGAGACCCTGGAAGCGGTACGCTTCTCACGAGTCGGTGAGAAGTACCAGACAACGGCCAGGGTGGAAAGGTACGATCAGCGGGAACCCGGTGTGTGTCCGCCCTTGCCTGGGTGCCGGGTTCACTGCAGAGGATCGACCGCATCTGGAGGAAGGGTCACAGTCGGTGACCTCAGGTGACATCACCAAGGACCCACCCAAAAGTTGCTTGTGAGTCATCTCGCCGGTCTGTGAGTGAAGCCGTGTCTGAATGATCAGTTGTTCCTGTTCTATCTCTCTCTTCCCCCACGTTGTCCATCGCCATGGCAATGATTACTGCGAACTGAACTACTAAACTGGACTGAACTTTGAGTCACTTTGAAATTTGGTCATTTACCCCTAGACAACGATAGAGCTTGATTGATGCTGTTATCTTAATTCTGTGCACATGTGTGTTTATCATTGCTGAACTGTTGCATTCATTATCCCTTCGATTACTGTGTTGCTTGTTTCTTTAATAAAACTTTCTTAGTTCCAGTAATCCAGACTCCAACTGAGTGATACATTTCTGCTGGTTTGGCAACCCAGTTACGGGGTACGTAACAGTGGGAATTGGATTGTATGAAGGGGAAAGAGAGAGTTTGTGGGAATTGGATTGTATGATGGGGAAAGAGAGAGTTTGTGGGAATTGGATTGTATGATGGGGAAAGAGAGAGTTTGTGGGAATTGGATTGTATGATGGGAAAGAGAGAGTTTGTGGGAATTGGATTGTATGATGGGGAAGAGAGAGTTTGTGGGAATTGGATTGTATGATGGGAAAGAGAGAGTTTGTGGGAATTGGATTGTATGATGGGTAAAGAGAGAGTTTGTGGGAATTGGATTGTATGATGGGGAACAGCGAGTTTGTGGGAATTGGATTGTATGATGGGGAAAGAGAGAGTTTGTGGGAATTGGATTGTATGATGGGGAAAGAGAGAGTTTGTGGGAATTGGATTGTATGATGGGGAAGAGAGAGTTTGTGGGAATTGGATTGTATGATGGGGAAGAGAGAGTTTGTGGGAATTGGATTGTATGATGGGGAAGAGAGAGTTTGTGGGAATTGGATTGTATGATGGGGAAAGAGAGAGTTTGTGGGAATTGGATTGTATGATGGGGAAGAGAGAGTTTGTGGGAATTGGATTCTATGATGGGAAAGAGAGAGTTTGTGGGAACTGGATTGTATGATGGGGAAGAGAGAGGCTTGTTGGCATTGGATTGTATGATGGGGAAGAGAGAGTTTGTGGGAATTGGATTGTATGATGGGGAAGAGAGAGTTTGTGGGAATTGGTTTGTATGATGGGGGAAGAGAGAGTTTGTGTGAATTGGATTGTATGATGGGGAAGAGAGAGTTTGTGGGAATTGGATTGTATGATGGGAAAGAGAGAGTTTGTGGGAATTGGATTGTATGATGGGGAAGAGAGAGTTTGTGGGAATTGGATTGTATGATGGGGAAAGAGAGAGTTTGTGGGAATTGGATTGTATGATGGGGAAAGAGAGAGTTTGTGGGAATTGGATTGTATGATGGGGAAGAGAGAGTTTGTGGGAATTGGATTGTATGATGGGAAAAGAGAGAGTTTGTGGGAATTGGATTGTATGATGGGGAATAGAGAGTTTGTGGGAACTGGATTGTCTGATGGGGAAAGACAGAAATTTGTGGGAATTGGATTGTATGATGGGGAAGAGAGAGTTTGTGGGAATTGGATTGTATGATGGGGAAAGAGAGAGTTTGTGGGAATTGGATTGTATGATGGGGAAGAGAGAGTTTGTGGGAATTGGATTGTATGATGGGGGAAGAGAGAGTTTGTGGGAATTGGATTGTATGATGGGGAAGAGAGAGTTTGTGGGAATTGGATTGTATGATGGGGAAAGAGAGAGTTTGTGGGAATTGGATTGTATGATGGGGAAGAGAGAGTTTGTGGGAATTGGATTGTATGATGGGGAAAGAGAGAGTTTGTGGGAATTGGATTGTATGATGGGGAAGAGAGAGTTTGTGGGAATTGGATTGTATGATGGGGAAAGAGAGAGTTTGTGGGAATTGGATTGTATGATGGGGAAAGAGAGAGTTTGTGGGAATTGGATTGTATGATGGGGAAGAGAGAGAGTTTGTGGGAATTGGATTGTATGATGGGGAAGAGAGAGTTTGTGGGAATTGGATTGTATGATGGGGAAGAGAGAGTTTGTGGGATTTGTATTGTACGATGAGGGAAGACAGACTTTGTGAGAATTGGATTGTATGATGAGGAAGAGAGAGTTTGTGGGAATTGGATTGTATGATGGGGAAAGAGAGAGTTTGTGGGAATTGGATTGTATGATGGGGAAGAGAGAGAGTTTGTGGGAATTGGATTGTATGATGGGGAAGAGAGAGTTTGTGGGAATTGGATTGTATGATGGGGAAAGAGAGAGTTTGTGAGAATTGGATTGTATGATGAGGGAAGATAGTGTTTGTGGGAATTGAATTGTATGATGGGGAAAAAGAGAGTATGTGGGAATTGGATTGTATGATGGAAAAGAGAGAGTTTGTGGGTATCGGATTCTATGATGTGGAAAGACAGAGTTTGTGGGAATTGGATTGTTTGTTGGGGGAAGAGAGAGTTTGTGGGAATTGGATTGTATGATGGGGAAGAGAGAGTTTGTGGGAATTGGATTGTATGATGGGGAAAGAGAGAGTTTGTGGGTATTGGGCTGTATGATGGGGAAGAGAGAGAGTTTGTGGGAATTGGATTGTACGATGGGGTTAGAGTTTGTGGGAACTGGATTGTATGATGGGGAAAGAGAGAGTTTGTGGGAATTGGATTTTATGATGAGGAAAGAGAGAATTTGTGGGAATTGGATTGTTTGATGTGGAATAGGGCGTTTGTGGGAATTGGACTGTATGATGGGTCAACAGAGAGCTTGTGGGAAATGGATTATACGATGGGGGAAGAGACCGTTTGTGGGAATTGAATTGTATGATGGGGAACATAGAGTTTGTGGTAATTGGATTGTATGATGGGGAAAGAGAGAGTTTGTGGGAATTGGGTGGATGATGGGGAGACAGAGAGTGTTTGTGGGAATTGGAATGTATGATGTGTGTGACGAGAATACACATAAAATTAAGATGTTTGCTGGCCTGGGTTAGCATCAGTGACATCAGGTCTGCCACCTGCCCTCAGGGGAAGGAGAGATGAGGAACAATGGAGCAGCGTCTGGAGATGTGTAATGAAGAGACGTGGGAGAGAGAGCTGTCTGGAGCGGCTCCCCCTTTGAACCCTGAACTGTTTGAAGTGATGGACAGGCGATACCCCAGCAGGGGGATAAAAAGGGACCGGTTTGCTAAGGCAGGGACACACGCCACCCGAGGAAACGAGACCCTGGAAGCGGTACGCTTCTCACGAGTCGGTGAGAAGTACCAGACAACGGCCAGGGTGGAAAGGTACGATCAGCGGGATCCCGGTGTGTGTCCGCCCTTGCCTGGGTACCGGGTTCACTGCAGAGGATCGACCGCATCTGGAGGAGGGGTCACAGTCGGTGACCTCAGGTGACATCACCAAGGACCCACCCAAAAGTTGCTTGTGAGCCATCTCGCCGGTCTGTGAGTGAAGCCGTGTCTGAATGATCAGTTGTTCCTGTTCTATCTCTCTCTTCCCCGACGTTGCCCATCGCCATGACAACGATTACTGCAAACTGAACTACTAAACTGGACTGAACTTTGAGTCACTTTGAAATTTGGTCATTTACCCCTAGACAACGATAGAGCTTGATTGATGCTGTTATCTTAATTCTGTGCACATGTGTGGTTATCATTGCTGAACTGTTGCATTTATTATCCTTTCGATTACTGTGTTGCTTGTTTCTTTAATAAAACTTTCGTAGTTCCAGTAATCCAGACTCCAACTGAGTGATCCACTTCTGCTGGTTTGGCAACCCAGTTACGGGGTACGTAACGTGGAAGAGAGAGCTTATGGGAATTGAATTGTATAATGGGGAAAGAGAGAGTTTGTGGGAATTGGATTGTATGATGGGGAAAGAGAGAGTTTGTGGGAACTGGATTGTATGATGGGGAAGAGAGAGTCTGTGGGAATTGGACTGTATGATGGGAAAGACAGAGCATGTTGAAATTGGATTGTATGATTGGGAAGAGAGAGTTTGTGGGAATTGGATTGTATGATGGGAAAGAGAGAGTTTGTGGGAATTGGATTGTATGATGGGGAAAGAGAGAGTTTGTGGGAATTGGATTGTATGATGGGGAAGAGAGAGTTTGTGGGAATTGGATTGTATGATGGGGAAAGAGAGAGTTTGTGGGAATTGGATTGTATGATGGGGAAAGAGAGAGTTTGTGGGAATTGGATTGTATGATGCGAAAGAGAGAGTTTGTGGGAATTGTATTCTATGATGGGGAAGAGAGAGTTTGTGGGAATTGGATTGTATGATGGGGAAGAGAGAGTTTGTGGGAATTGGATTGTGTGATGGGGAAGAGAGAGTTTGTGTGAATTGGATTGTATGATGGGGAAGAGAGAGTTTGTGGGAATTGGATTGTATGATGGGAAAGAGAGAGTTTGTGGGAATTGGATTGTATGATGGGGAAGAGAGAGTTTGTGGGAATTGGATTGTATGATGGGGAAGAGAGAGTTTGTGGGAATTGGATTGTATGATGGGGGAAGAGAGAGTTTGTGGGAATTGGATTGTATGATGGGGAAAGAGATAGTTTGTGGGAATTGGACTGGATGATGGTGGAAGAGAGAGTTTGTGGGAATTGGATTCTATGATGGGGAACAGAGAGTTTGTGGGAATTGGATTGTATGATGGGGAAAGAGAGAGTTTGTGGGAATTGGAATGTATGATGTGGAATAGAGAGTTTGTGGCAACTGGATTGTATGATGGGAGAAGAGGGAGTATGTGGGAATTGGATTGTAGGAATGGAAAGAGAGAGTTTGTGGGAACTGGATTGTATGATGAGAAAGAGAGATATTGTGGGAATTGGATTGTATGGTAGGGAAGAGAGAGAGTTTCTGGGATCTGGATTGTATGATGGGAAAAGAGAGAGTTTTTGGGAATTGGATTGTTTGATGTGGAAGAGAGAGTTTGTGGGATTTGGATTGTATGACGGGTCAACAGCGAGCTTGTGGGAAATGGATTGTATGATGGCGGAAGAGACAGTTTGTGGGACTTGGATTGTATGATGGGGAAGAGAGAGAGAATGTGGGAATTGGATTGTATGATGGGGCAAGAGAGAGTTTGTGGGAATTGGAATGTATGATTGGGAAAGAGAGAGTTTGTGGGTATTGGAATGTATGATGTGGAATAGAGAGTTTGTGGCAACTGGATTGTATGATGGGAGAAGAGGGAGTTTGTGGGAATCGATTGTATGATTAGGAAAGAGAGAGTTTGTGGGAATTGGATTGTATGATGGGGTAGATATAGAGTTTGTGGGAATTGGATTGTATGATGGGGAACAGAGAGTTTGTGGGAATTGGATTGTATGATGGGGAAAGAGAGAGTTTGTGGGAATTGGTTTGTATGATGGGGAAAGAGAGAGTTTGTGGGAATTGGATTGTATGATGGGGAAGAGAGAGTTTGTGGGAATTGGATTGTATGATGGGGAAGAGAGAGTTTGTGGGAATTGGATTGTATGATAGGGAAAGAGAGAGTTTCTGTGAATTGGATTGTATGATGGGGAAAGAGAGAGTTTGTTGGAATTGGATTCTATGATGGGAAAGAGAGTGTTTGTGGGAACTGGACTGTATGATGGGGAAGAGGGCTTATTGGCATTGGATTGTATGATGGGGAAGAGAGAGTTTGTGGGAATTGGATTGTATGATGGGGAAAGAGAGAGTTTGTGGGAATTGGATTGTATGATGGGGAAAGAGAGAGTTTGTGGGAATTGGATTGTATGATGGGGAAAGAGAGAGTTTGTGGGAATTGGATTGTATGATGGGGAAGAGAGAGTTTGTGGGAATTGGATTGTATGATGGGGAAAGAGAGAGTTTGTGGGAATTGGATTGTATGATGGGGAAGAGAGAGTTTGTGGGAATTGGATTGTATGATGGGGAAAGAGAGAGTTTGTGGGAATTGGATTGTATGATGGGGAAAGAGAGAGCTTGTGGGAATTGGATTGTATGATGGGGAAAGAGAGAGTCTGTGGGAATTGGATTGTATGATGGGAAAGAGAGAGTTTGTGGGAATTGGATTGTATGATGGGGAAGAGAGAGTTTGTGGGAATTGGATTGTATGATGGGGAAGAGAGAGTTTGTGGGAATTGGATTGTATGATGGGGAAGAGAGAGTTTGTGGGAATTGGATTGTATGATGGGGAAGAGAGAGTTTGTGGGATTTGTATTCTACGATGAGGGAAGACAGAGCTTGTGTGAATTGGATTGTATGACGAGGAAGAGAGTTTGTGGGAATTGGATTGCATGATGGGGAAAGAGAGAGTTTGTGGGAATTGGATTGTATGATGGGGAAAGAGAGAGTTTGTGGGAATTGGATTGTATGATGGGGAAAGAGAGAGTTTGTGGGAATTGGATTGTATGATGATGAAGAGAGAGTTTGTGGGAATCGGATTGTATGATGGGGAAAGAGAGAGTTTGTGGGAATTGGATTCTATGATGGGGAAAGACAGAGTTTGTGGGAATTGGATTGTATGATGGGAAAGAGAGAGCTTGTGGGAATTGGATTCTATGATGGGGAAGAGAGAGTTTGTGGGAATTGGATTGTATGATGGGGAAAGAGAGAGTTTGTGGGAATTGGATTGTATGATGGGGAAGAGAGAGTTTGTGGGAATTGGATTGTATGATGGGGAAGAGAGAGCTTGTGGGAATTGGATTGTATGATGGGGAAAGAGAGAGTTTGTGGGAATTGGATTGTATGATGGGGAAGAGAGAGTTTGTGGGAATTGGATTGTATGATGGGGAAAGAGAGAGTTTGTGGGAATTGGATTGTATGATGGGGAAGAGAGAGTTTGTGGGAATGGGATTGTATGATGGGGAAAGAGAGAGTTTGTGGGAATTGGATTGTATGATGGGGAAGAGAGAGTTTGTGGGAACTTGATTCTATGATGGGGAAAGAGAGAGTTTGTGGGAATTGGGTGGATGATGGGGAAAGAGAGCGTTTGTGGGAATTGGAATGTATGATGTGGAAGAGCGAGCTTATGGGAATTGAATTGTATAATGTAGAAAGAGAGAGTTTGTGGGAATTGGATAAGTATGATGGGAAAGAGAGAGTTTGTGGGAATTGGATTGTATGATGGGGAAAGAGAGAGTTTGTGGGAATTGGATTGTGTGATGGGGAATAGAGAGTTTGTGGGAATTGGATTGTATGATGGGGAAAGAGAGAGTTTGTGGGAATTGGATTGTATGATGGGGAAAGAGAGAGTTTGTGGGAATTGGATTGTATGATGGGGAAGAGAGAGTTTGTGGGAATTGGATTGTATGATGGGGAAGAGAGAGTTTGTGGGAATTGGATTGTATGATGGGGAATAGAGAGCTCGTGGGAATTGGATTGTATGACGGGAAAGAGAGAATTTGTGGGAATTGGATTGTATGATGGGGAACAGCGAGTTTGAGGGAATTGGATTGTATGTTGTGGGAACACAGAGTTTGTGACAACTGGATTGTATGATGGGGGAAGGGAGAGTTTGTGGGAATTGGATTGTATGATGGGGAAGAGAGAGTTTGTGGGAATTGGATTGTATGATGGGGAAGAGAGAGCTTGTGGGAATTGGATTGTATGATGGGGAAGAGAGAGTTTGTGGGAATTGGATTGTATGATGGGGAAAGAGAGAGTTTGTGGGAATTGGATTGTATGATGGGGAAGAGAGAGTTTGTGGGAATTGGATTGTATGATGAGAAAGAGAGAGTTTGTGGGAATTGGATTGTATGGTGGGGAAGAGAGAGAGTTTGTGGGAATCTGGATTGTATGATGGGAAAAGAGAGAGTTTGTGGGAATTGGATTGTTTGATGTGGAAGAGAGAGTTTGTGGGAATTGGATTGTATGATGGGGAAGAGAGAGTTTGTGGGAATTGGATTGTATGATGGGGAAGAGAGAGTTTGTGGGAATTGGATTGTATGATGGGGAAGAGAGAGAGTTTGTGGGAATTGGATTGTATGATGGGGAAGAGAGAGTTTGTGGGAATTGGATTGTATGATGGGGAAAGAGAGAGTTTGTGGGAATTGGATTGTATGATGGGGAAGAGAGAGTTTGTGGGAATTGGATTGTATGATGGGGAAGAGAGTTTGTGGGAATTGGATTGCATGATGGGGGAAGAGAGAGTTTGTGGGAATTGGATTGTATGATGGGGAAGAGAGAGTTTGTGGGAATTGGATTGTATGATGGGGAAGAGAGAGTTTGTGGGCATTGGATTGTATGATGGGGTAAGAGCGACTTTGTGGGAATTGGATTGTATGATGGGGCAAGAGAGAGTTTGTGGGTATTGGAATGTATGATGTGGAATAGAGAGTTTGTGGCAACTGGATTGTATGATGGGAGAAGAGGGAGTTTGTGGGAATTGGATTGCATGATGGGGAAAGAGAGAGTTTGTGGGAACTGGTTTGTATGATGAGGAAAGAGATAGTTTGTGGGAATTGGACTGTATGATGGGGAAGAGAGAGTTTGTGGGAATTGGATTCTATGATGGGGTACAGAGAGTTTGTGGGAATTGGATTGTATGATGGGGAAAGAGAGAGTTTGTGGGAATTGGATTGTATAATGGGGAAAGAGAGAGTATGTGGGAATTGGATTGTATGACGGGAAAGAGAGAGTTTGTGGGAATTGGACTGTATGATGGGGAAGAGAGAGCTTGTGTGAATTGGATTGTATGACGAGGAAGAGAGTTTGTGGGAATTGGATTGCATGATGGGGGAAGAGAGAGTTTGTGGGAATTAGATTGTATGATGGGGAAAGGGAGAGTTTGTGGGAATTGGATTGTATGATGGGGAAGAGAGAGTTTGTGGGAATTGGATTGTATGATGGGGAAAGAGAGAGTTTGTGGGAATTGGATTGTATGATGGGGAAGAGAGAGTTTGTGGGAATTGGATTGTATGATGGGGAAAGAGAGAGTTTGTGGGAATTGGATTGTATGATGGGGAAAGAGAGAGTTTGTGGGAATTGGATTGTATGATGGGGAAGAGAGAGTTTGTGGGAATTGGATTGTATGATGGGGAAGAGAGAGTTTGTGGAAATTGGATTGTATGATGGGGAAGAGAGAGTTTGTGGGAATTGGATTGTATGATGGGGAATAGAGAGTTTGTGGGAATTGGATTGTATGATGGGGAAAGAGAGAGTTTGTGGGAATTGGATTGTATGATGGGGAAGAGAGAGTTTGTGGGAATTGGATTGTATGATGGGGAAAGAGAGAGTTTGTGGGAATTGGATTGTATGATGGGAAAGAGAGAGTTTGTGGGAATTGGATTGTATGATGGGGAAAGAGAGAGTATGTGGGAATTGGATTGTATGATGGGAAAGAGAGAGTTTGTGGGAATTGGATTGTATGATGGGAAAGAGAGTGTTTGTGGGAATTGGATTGTGTGATGGGGAAAGAGAGAGTTTGTGGGAACTGGATTGTATGATGGGGAAGAGAGAGTTTGTGGGAATTGGATTCTATGATGGGAAAGAGAGAGTTTGTGGGAATTGGATTGTATGATGGGGAAAGAGAGAGTTTGTGGGAATTGGATTGTATGATGGGGAAGAGAGAGTTTGTGGGAATTGGATTGTATGATGGGGAAAGAGAGAGTTTGTGGGAATTGGATTGTATGATGGGGAAAGAGAGAGTTTGTGGGAATTGGATTGTATGATGGGGAAGAGAGAGCTTGTGGGAATTGGATTCTATGTTGGGGAAGACAGAGCTTGTGGGAATTGGATTGTATGATGGGGAAAGACAGAGTTTGTTGGAATTGGATCGTATGATGGGGGATGAGAGAGTTTGTGGGAATTGGATTCCATGATGGGGAATAGAGAGTTTGTGGGAATTGGGTTGTATGATGGGGAAGAGAGAGTTTGTGGGAATTGGATTGTATGATGGGGAAGAGAGAGTTTGTGGGAATTGGATTGTATGATGGGGAAAGAGAGAGTTTGTGGGAATTGGATTGTATGATGGGAAAGAGAGAGCTTGTGGGAATTGGATTCTATGATGGGGAAAGACAGAGTTTGTGGGAATTGGATTACATGATGGGAAAGAGAGAGCTTGCGGGAATTGGATTCTATGATGGGAAAGAGAGTGTTTGTGGGAACTGGATTGTATGATGGGGAAAGAGAGAGTTTGTGGGAATTGGATTGTATGATGGGGAAAGAGAGAGTTTGTGGGAATTGGATTGTATGATGGGGAAGAGAGAGTTTGTGGGAATTGGATTGTATGATGGGGAAAGAGAGAGTTTGTGGGAATTGGATTGTATGATCGGGAAAGAGAGAGTTTGTGGGAATTGTATTGTATGATGGGGAAAGAGAGAGTTTGTGGGAATTGGATTGTATGATGGGGAAAGAGAGAGTTTGTGGGAATTGGATTGTATGATGGGGAAGAGAGAGTTTGTGTGAACTGGATTGTCTGATGGGGAAGAGAGAGTTTGTGGGAATTGGATTCTATGATGGGAAAGAGAGAGTTTGTGGGAACTGGATTGTATGATGGGGAAAGAGAGAGTTTGTGGGAATTGGATTGTATGATGGGGAAAGAGAGAGTTTGTGGGAATTGGATTGTATGATGGGAAAGAGAGAGTTTGTGGGAATTGGATTGTATGATGGGGAAAGAGAGAGTTTGTGGGAATTGGATTGTATGATGGGGAAAGAGAGAGTTTGTGGGAATTGGATTGTATGATGGGGAAAGAGAGAGTTTGTGGGAATTGGATTGTATGATGGGGAAGAGAGTGTTTGTGGGAATTGGATTGTATGATGGGGAAGAGAGAGTTTGTGGGAATTGGATTGTATGATGGGGAAAGAGAGTTTGTTGGAATTGGAATTGTATGATGGGGAAGAGAGAGTTTGTGGGAATTGAATTGTATGATGGGGAAAGAGAGAGTTTGTGGGAATTGGATTGTATGATGGGGAAAGAGAGAGTTTGTGGGAATTGGATTGTATGATGGGGAAGAGAGAGTTTGTGGGAATTGGATTGTATGATGGGGAAAGAGAGAGTTTGTGGGAATTGTATTGTATGATGGGGAACAGCGAGTTTGAGGGAATTGGATTGTATGTTGGGGGAACACAGAGTTTGAGACAACTGGATTGTATGATGGGGGAAGGGAGAGTTTGTGGGAATTGGATTGTATGTTGGGGATAGAGAGAGTTTGTGCAAATTGGATTGTATGCTGGGAATAGAGAGCTTACGGGAATTGAATTGTATGATGGGGTAAGAAAGAGTTTGTGGGAATTGGTTTGTATGATGATGAAGAGAGAGTTTGTGGGAATCGGATTGTATGATGGGGAAAGAGAGAGTTTGTGGGAATTGGATTGTATGATGGGGAAGAGAGAGTTTGTGGGAATTGGATTGTATGATGGGGAAAGAGAGAGTTTGTGGGAATTGGATTGTATGATGGGGAAAGAGAGAATTGAATTGTATGATGGGAAAGAGAGAGTTTGTGGGAATTGGATTGTATGATGGGGAAAGAGAGAGTTTGTGGGAATTGGATTGTATGATGGGGAAGAGAGAGTTTGTGGGAATTGGATTGTATGATGGGGAAAGAGAGAGTTTGTGGGAATTGGATTGTATGATGAGGAAAGAGAGAGCTTGTGGGAATTGGATTGTATGATGGGGAAAGAGAGAGTTTGTGGGAATTGGATTGTATGATGGGGAAAGAGAGAGTTTGTGGGAATTGGATTGTATGATGGGGAAGAGAGAGTTTGTGGGAATTGGATTGTATGATGGGGAAGAGAGAGTTTGTGGGAATTGGATTGTATGATGGGGGAAGAGGGCTTTTTGGAATTGGATTGTATGATGGGAAAGAGAGAGTTTGTGGGAATTGGATTGTATGATGGGGAAAGAGAGAGTTTGTGGGAATTGGATTGTATGATGGGGAAAGAGAGAGTTTGTGGGAATTGGATTGTATGATGGGGAAAGAGAGAGTTTGTGGGAATTGGATTGTATGATGGGGAAAGAGAGAGTTTGTGGGAATTGGATTGTATGATGGGGAAGAGAGAGTTTGTGGGAATTGGATTGTATGATGGGGAAAGAGAAAGTTTGTGGGAATTGGATTGTATGATGGGGAAGAGAGAGTTTGTGGGAATTGGATTGTATGATGGGGAAAGAGAGAGTTTGTGGGAATTGGATTCTATGATGGGAAAGAGAGAGTTTGTGGGAACTGGATTGTATGATGTGGGAAGAGGGCTTATTGGTATTGGATTGTATGATGGGAAGTGAGAGTTTGTGGGAATTGGATTGTATGATGGGGAAGAGAGAGTTTGTGGGAATTGGATTGTATGATGGGGAACAGCGAGTTTGTGGGAATTGGATTGTATGATGGGGAAGAGAGAGTTTGTGGGAATTGGATTGTATGATGGGGAAGAGAGAGTTTGTGGGAATTGGATTGTATGATGGGGAAAGAGAGAGTTTGTGGGAATTGGATTGTATGATGGGAAAGAGAGAGTTTGTGGGAATTGGATTGTATGATGGGGAAGACAGAGTTTGTGGGAATTGGATTGTATGATGGGGGAAGAGAGAGTTTGTGGGAATTGGATTGTATGATGGGGAAGAGAGAGTTTGTGGGAATTGGATTGTATGATGGGGAAGAGAGAGTTTGTGGGAATTGGATTGTATGATGGGGAAAGAGAGAGTTTGTGGGAATTGGATTGTATGATGGGGAAAGAGAGAGCTTGTGTGAATTGGATTGTATGACGAGGAAGAGAGTTTGTGGGAATTGGATTGTATGATGGGGAAAGAGAGAGATTGTGGGAATTGGATTGTATGATGGGAAAGAGAGAGTTTGTGGGAATTGGATTGTATGATGGGGAAGAGAGATTGTGGGAATGGGATTGTATGATGGGGAAAGAGAGAGTTTGTGGGAATTGGATTGTATGATGGGGAACAGAGAGTTTGTGGGAATTGGATTGTATGATGGGGAAAGAGAGAGTTTGTGGGAATTGGATTGTATGATGGGGAAAGAGAGAGTTTGTGGGAATTGGATTGTATGATGGGGAAGAGAGAGTTTGTGGGAATTGGATTGTATGATGGGGAAAGAGAGAGTTTGTGGGAATTGGATTGTATGATGGGGAAAGACAGAGTTTGTGGGAATTGGATTGTATGATGGGAAAGAGAGAGTTTGTGGGAATTGGATTGTATGATGGGGAAAGAGTGTTTGTGGGAATTGGATTGTATGATGGGGAAATAGTGTTTGTGGGAATTGGATTGTATGATGGGGAAAGAGAGAGTTTGTGGGAATTGGATTGTATGATGGGGAAGAGAGAGTTTGTGGGAATTGGATTGTATGATGGGAAAGAGAGAGTTTGTGGGAATTGGATTGTATGATGGGGAAGAGAGAGATTGTGGGAATTGGATTGTTTGATGTGGAAGAGAGAGTTTGTGGGAATTGGATTATATGATGGGGAAACAGAGAGCTTGTGGGAATTGGATTGGATGGGGAAAGAGAGAGTTTGTGGGAATTGGATTGTATGATGGGGAAAGAGAGAGTTTGTGGGAATTGGATTGTATGATGGGGAAAGAGAGAGTTTGTGGGAATTGGATTGTATGATGGGAAAGAGAGAGTTTGTGGGAATTGGATTGTATGATGAGGGAAGACAGAGTTTGTGAGAATTAGATTGTATAATGAAAAAGAGACAGTTTGTGGGAATTGGATTGCATGATGGGGGAAGAGAGAGTTTGTGGGAATTGGATTGTATGATGGGGAAAGAGAGAGTTTGTGGGAATTGGATTGTATGATGGGGGAAGAGAGTTTGTGGGAATTGGATTGTATGATGGGAAAGAGAGAGATTGTGGGAATTGGATTGTGTCATGGGGAAGACAGAGTTTGTGTGAACTGGATTGTCTGATGGGGAAAGAGAGAGTTTGTGGGAATTGGATTGTATGATGGCGGAAGAGAGAGTTTGTGGGAATTGGATTGTATGATGGGGAAAGAGAGAGTTTGTGGGAATTGGATTGTATGATGGGGAAAGAGAGAGTTTGTGGGAATTGGATTGTATGATGGGGAAAGAGAGAGTTTGTGGGAATTGGATTGTATGATGGGGAAGAGAGAGTTTGTGGGAATTGGATTGTATGATGGGGAAGAGAGAGTTTGTGGGAATTGGATTGTATGATGGGGAAAGAGAGAGTTGTGGAATTGGATTGTATGATGGGAAAGAGAGAGTTTGTGGGAATTGGATTGTATGATGGGGAAAGAGAGAGTTTGGGAATTGGATTGTATGATGGGGAAAGAGAGAGTTTGTGGGAATTGGATTGTATGATGGGGAAGAGAGAGTTTGTGGGAATTGGATTGTACGATGGGGAAGACAGAGTTTGTGGGAATTGGATTGCATGATGGGGAAGAGAGAGTTTGTGGGAATTGGATTGTATGATGGGGAAGAGAGAGTTTGTGGGAATTGGATTGTATGATGGGGAAAGAGAGAGTTTGTGGGAATTGGATTGTATGATGGGGAAAGAGAGAGTTTGTGGGAATTGGATTGTATGATGGGGAAAGAGAGTTTGTGGGAATTGGATTGTATGATGGGGAACAGAGAGTTTGTGGGAATTGGATTGTATGATGGGGAAAGAGAGAGTTTGTGGGAATTGGATTGTATGATGGGAAAGAGAGAGTTTGTGGGAATTGGATTGTGTGATGGGGAAGAGAGAGTTTGTGTGAACTGGATTGTCTGATGGGGAAGAGAGAGTTTGTGGGAATTGGATTGTATGATGGGGAAAGAGAGAGTTTGTGGGAATTGGATTGTATGATGAGGGAAGAGAGAGTTTGTGGGAATTGGATTGTATGATGGGGAAAGAGAGAGTTTGTGGGAATTGGATTGTATGATGGGGAAAGAGAGAGTTTGTGGGAATTGGATTGTATGATGGGGAAGAGAGAGTTTGTGGGAATTGGATTGTATGATGGGGAAGAGAGAGTTTGTGGGAATTGGATTGTATGATGGGGAAGAGAGAGTTTGTGGGAATTGGATTGTATGATGGGGGAAGAGGGCTTATTGGAATTGGATTGTATGATGGGGAAGAGAGAGTTTGTGGGAATTGGATTGTATGATGGGGAAGAGAGAGTTTGTGGGAATTGGATTGTATGATGGGGGAGGAGAGAGTTTGTGGGAATTAGATTGTATGATGGGGAAAGAGAGAGTTTGTGGGAATTGGATTGTATGTTGGGGAAGAGACAGTATGTGGGAATTGGATTGTATGATGGGGAAAGAGAGAGTTTGTGGGAATTGGATTGTATGATGGGGAAGAGAGAGTTTGTGGGAATTGGATTGTATGATGGGGAAAGAGAGAGTTTGTGGGAATTGGATTGTATGATGGGGAAAGAGAGAGTTTGTGGGAATTGGATTGTATGATGGGGAAGAGAGAGTTTGTGGGAATTGGATTGTATGATGGGGAAGAGAGAGTTTGTGGGAATTGGATTGTATGATGGGGAAAGTGAGAGTTTGTGGGAATTGGATTGTATGATGAGGGAAGAGAGTGTTTGTGGGAATTGGATTGTATGATGGGGAAAAAGAGAGTATGTGGGAATTGGATTGTATGATGGAAAAGAGAGAGTTTGTGGGAATTGGATTGTATGATGGGAAAGAGAGAGTTTGGGGGAATTGGATTGTATTGGTGTGTAAAGAGAGAGTTTGTGGGAATTGGATTGTATAATGGGGAAGAGAGAGGATTGTGGGAATTGGATTGTATGATGGGGAAAGAGAGAGTTTGTGGGAATTGGTTTGTATGATGATGAAGAGAGAGTTGGAGTGAATCGGATTGTATGATGGGGAAAGAGAGCTTGTGGGAATTGGATTGTATGATGGGGAAAGAGAGAGTTTGTGGGAATTGGATTGTATGATGGGGAAGAGAGAGTTTGTGGGAATTGGATTGTATGATGGGGAAGAGAGAGTTTGTGGGAATTGGATTGTATGATGGGGATTGATGATGGGAAGAGAGAGTTTGTGGGAATTGGATTGTATGATGGGGAAGAGAGAGTTTGTGGGAATTGGATTGTATGATGGGGAATAGAGAGTTTGTGGGAACTGGATTGTCTGATGGGGAAAGAGGAAATTTGTGGGAATTGGATTGTATGATGGGGAAAGAGAGAGTTTGTGGGAATTGGATTGTATGATGGGGAAAGAGAGAGTTTGTGGGAATTGGATTGTATGATGGGGAAAGAGAGAGTTTGTGGGAATTGGATTGTATGATGGGGAAAGAGAGAGTTTGTGGGAATTGGATTGTATGATGAGGAAGAGAGAGTTTGTGGGAATTGGATTGTATGATGGGGAAAGAGAGAGTTTGTGGGAATTGGATTGTATGATGGGGAAAGAGAGAGTTTGTGGGAATTGGATTGTATGATGGGGAAGAGAGAGTTTGTGGGAATTGGATTGTATGATGGGGAAAGAGAGAGTTTGTGGGAATTGGATTGCATGATGGGGAACAGCGAGTTTGTGGGAATTGGATTGTATGATGGGGAAAGAGAGAGATTGTGGGAATTTGATTGTATGATGGGAAAGAGAGAGTTTGTGGGAATTGGATTGTATGATGGGGAAAGACAGAGATTGTGGGAATTGGATTGTATGATGGGAAAGAGAGATGGGAATTGGATTGTATGATGGGGAGAGAGAGTTTGTGGGAATTGGATTGTATGATGGGGAAAGAGAGAGTTTGTGGGAATTGGATTGTATGATGGGGAAGAGAGAGTTTGTGGGAATTGGATTGTATGATGGGAAAGAGAGAGTTTGTGGGAATTGGATTGTATGATGGGGAAAGAGAGAGTTTGTGGGAATTGGATTGTATGATGGGGAAAGAGAGAGTTTGTGGGAATTGGATTGTATGATGGGGAAAGAGAGAGTTTGTGGGAATTGGATTGTATGATGGGGAAGAGAGAGTTTGTGGGAATTGGATTGTATGATGGGAAAGAGAGAGTTTGTGGGAATTGGATTGTATGATGGGGAAAGAGAGAGTTTGTGGGAATTGGATTGTATGATGGGGAAAGAGAGAGTTTGTGGGAATTGGATTGTATGATGGGGAAGAGAGAGTTTGTGGGAATTGGATTGTATGATGGGGAAAGAGAGAGTTTGTGGGAATTGGATTGTATGATGGGAAAGAGAGAGTTTGTGGGAATTGGATTGTATGATGGGGAAAGAGAGAGTTTGTGGGAATTGGATTGTATGATGGGGAAAGAGAGAGTTTGTGGGAATTGGATTGTATGAGGGGGAAAGAGAGAGTTTGTGGGAATTGGATTGTATGATGGGGAAGAGAGAGTTTGTGGGAATTGGATTGTATGATGGGGAAGAGAGAGTTTGTGGGAATTGGATTGTATGATGGGGAAAGAGAGAGTTTGTGGGAATTGGATTGTATGATGGGGAAAGAGAGAGTTTGTGGGAATTGGATTGTATGATGGGAAAGAGAGAGTTTGTGGGAATTGGATTGTATGATGGGGAAGAGAGAGTTTGTGGGAATTGGATTGTATGATGGGGAAAGAGAGAGTTTGTGGGAATTGGATTGTATGATGGGGAAGAGAGAGTTTGTGGGAATTGGATTGTATGATGGGAGAGAGATTTTGGAATTTGTATGATGGGGAAAGAGAAGTTGTGGGAATTGGATTGTATGATGGGAAAGAGAGAGTTTGTGGGAATTGGATTGTATGATGGGGAAAGAGAGAGTTTGTGGGAATTGGATTGTATGAGGGGGAAAGAGAGAGTTTGTGGGAATTGGATTGTATGATGGGGAAAGAGAGAGTTTGTGGGAATTGGATTGTATGATGGGGAAGAGAGAGTTTGTGGGAATTGGATTGTATGATGGGGAAAGAGAGAGTTTGTGGGAATTGGATTGTATGATGGGGAAAGAGAGAGTTTGTGGGAATTGGATTGTATGATGGGGAAGAGAGAGTTTGTGGGAATTGGATTGTATGATGGGGAAAGAGAGAGTTTGTGGGAATTGGATTGTATGATGAGGGAAGAGAGAGTTTGTGGGAATTGGATTGTATGATGGGGAAAGAGAGAGTTTGTGGGAATTGGATTGTATGATGGGAAAGAGAGAGTTTGTGGGAATTGGATTGTATGATGGGGAAAGAGAGAGTTTGTGGGAATTGGATTGTATGATGGGAAAGAGAGAGTTTGTGGGAATTGGATTGTATGATGGGGAAAGAGAGTTTGTGGGAATTGGATTCCATGATGGGGAATAGAGAGTTTGTGGGAATTGGGTTGTATGATGGGGGAAGAGAGAGTTTGCGGGAATTGGATTGTATGATGGGCAAGAGAGAGCTTACGGGAATTGAATTGTATGATGGGGAAAGAAAGTGTTTGTGGGAATTGGATTGTATGATGGGAAAGAGAGAGCTTGTGGGCATTGGATTCTATGATGGGGAAAGACAGAATTTGTGGGAATTGGATTATTTGATGGGGAAGTGAGAGAGTTTGTGGGAATTGGATAAGTATGATGGGGAAAGAGAGAGTTTGTGGGAATTGGATAAGTATGATGGGAAAGAGAGAGTTTGTGGGAATTGGATAGTATGACGGGGAAAGAGAGAGTTTCTGGGAACTGGATTGTATGATGGGGAATAGAGAGCTTGTGGGAATGGGATTGTATGATGGGGAAAGAGAGAGTTTGTAGGAATTGGATTGTATGATCGGGAAAGAGAGAGTTTGTGGGAATTGTATTGTATGATGGGGAACAGCGAATTTGAGGGAATTGGATTCTATGCTGGGGGAACACAGAGTTTCAGACAACTGGATTGTATGATGGGGGAAGGGAGAGTTTGTGGGAATTGGATTGTATGTTGGGGATAGAGAGAGTTTGTGCAAATTGGATTGTATGCTGGGAATAGAGAGCTTACGGGAATTGAATTGTATGATGGGGTAAGAAAGAGTTTGTGGGAATTTGTTTGT